>NC_061120.1:101578382-101718102 GCF_002878395.1 Capsicum annuum | reverse complement strand
TGCATTGGAAGTTCTTAAAAAAGGGAAAGTGTGGAATTTTTGTACTAAGAACTTAATATGGAAAAATTTGTGAAGATGTGAAATAAGCTGAACAGGGGAAAATAAGGGTGCAAAAATGCCCTTAATTACCGTAATCGTAGGCCCTAGGCCATGATCGTGGTCACCCACATGTTAGAAATTACGGACCTCTAACTGATATCATTCCTGCCTTAGCTATATGACCATCTAACTCCCCATTTCTCTCACACTCCCCTTTTAAACTTGTCTCTCTAATGGGACCCATTTTTTGCCAAGTTTGTGAGAACTCTAATAGCATCCTTGCATCCCTGTTGCATCACTTATCTGATAGGTGTCTTGAATCTATGATTTGACTGTTGAAAATAGGCCTTAAGATGCATGTTGTAGAGAAGTCCTGAAATTATGATTTTCATGCTTAAATGTTAGTTAATTGTGCTTGTATGGTATTTCGCTGCTAGAACATGGTGCGCAAATAAGTAGGGAAGTCTTGAGTACCCAAAATGTTTGTGAATTGAGACAAATGAATAGTGCAAACTAAGTGCTCAAGATATTTCCCAACTAAGTGTTCACTAATAGGTCTTATATTTTAAGGGCATAATCGAGTATCTAGTAGTCTCGTTCATCGGTCTTAATGTGAATTCCTTTTGTGGAACATGCTTGGGGCTATGAATTTGAATGTTTTGAACATGGGAAATGGTTTTGAAATGGATCTCAGATACTGCAATTACTTTAATCGAGTATGATTTTGTACCATGCACAAAAATCTTGCACTTTAATTTTTTTGTCCAAACACCAACAAAAAACTATCCAATGATCTTTTATGGGAAATATAGCATAGTTTATTCATGAAAATGTCAATTATTGATGTGTTGTGTTGTCTGTTCTTTTCCAAGATAATCTCATGGATAGATACGACCACATCTAATTCATGGCACTCGAGTGCTATACTCACTACTATGGTGATATTCTGAGGACAAAATACTCCCAGAAAGAGGAATATGTTTGGATAATGTGCCGGAAAACCTTTTAGCATTTCATGATAGGATTGAGGCTATATGATGGTGGTGTTTTACCCCAGGTCCATACATGGAAAATGAGCAATGGGTCCGTTAATTCTAAACCAACCTTAGCATAATGACTTTCTCATATCCATCCAACATGACTATCAATATTCGGGGGAAAATGGTGAACTTTAGGGAAGAACAAATTAATGATATCTACGGGCTCCAAATGCAAACATGGGTGAGTTCAAATAAAAAGGGTATGAGTCGGCAAGCTGGTTGGCAGAAAGATTATTTCCTGGAAATGAAGTCTCATGGATGGAAACCAAGAGTAACATCCACATAAATGACTTCACTTCCAAGGATCGGATTTGGTTGGACATCATATGTAGCTGAGTCTCCCCTTGAACCCACATGACATCAGTCCTAGATTTGCGGGCTCGAATGGTCACACACATTATAGATGGCATTTCTTTAGATGTTGGCCTGCTCGTGGTTTTTGATATGAAATTATTCAAGAACCAAGGTGGTAGACATATCTTTTTCCCCTCTTTGATTACTAAGCTTTGTAGTAAAGTTGGGGTTGAAGAATACTTTGGAGACACTCAGGTATGCCCTGGTACCCCCATCTACCCCTTAAGAATTCAAGGAGACGGTGCACCAGCCAGAAAAAGAAGAGAAAGATCGACTTAGGGAAGTCGACATATGAGGAGCCTAAGTCTTATAGTCCATCCACCACCAGGCCTCTTGAGGATATTGGAGTTGATATTATGGCCATCAGGCAGCTCGTGTCTAGTTTACCCCAGGGACTAAGAGAGCCCTTCTCCACTACACATTCATATGTTTCACAAGCTGATTATGCAAAGTTTTAGAAGGACCAAAATAAGAAGGGAGCTACCATTACTAGGCTTGAGAAAACCTACTCATCCTTAGTGGCCTCACATCATGATTTTCGGGATGCATATGAAAAGATGGTCATAAGGGAGAAAAAGAGAAATAGATTCTTCAACAAGATGTAGAAGGGGGTAAAGGGCCTATGAAAGGTCCTTAAACCCCATAATCGACTTACTCTCTTCAAAGTGGAGAGTGATAATAAGGCCCTAACCGAGTGGTCTAGTCCAGAGGAGGCTGATGATAATGCAAAGTTTTACAATGACAACAACTCTTGATGTAGTTTCAGGGAGCACCTTTATCTTTCTTTAAGCTTGATGATTTATGCAGTGACGACACTTCCTACCTTTTCAGTTGGGGGTGCTTATCTCCATATTTATTTGATTTGGGTTGTAATATTCAAGCACTCTGATGGTTCCCACATATACATGGATTAGTTATTTTGTCCTTAATTTATACTTTATATTTATTTTACTTATGGCAATATCACACTAGCTTTTCCCTATGATAGATTGAGTGATGACATTCTTAAGGGGAAAGAGTCATGATTAGGTTTTGAACCATGGATGTAGAGGGAGTCTAAGTACTCATGGTATCAAAGTCACAAATGGAAGGGAAGTCTGAGTACCTATAGCATTGCAGATTTTGGGATCATATTTATACCTATGGCAAACATTGAGTAGCCATATGGTTGGTTGGTCGACACGAAAACCACAATGTGAGATCAAGGCTTAGGTTGGTACCATAATTAGCAAATTATACGGGGTGAAAATGTAAAGTAAACACCTCCCTCTGTCCAAAATTTTTCAAAAACAAATCATGGGCATGGACGTTAGAAACCTTGTAACAAAACTTTTTCTCTTTTTGTGACTCTAAAATTTTTAGCTTGTAAAAATTGGGAGATACTCTATTTTTGTTTCAAGAGGAAGGGTCAATCGAGCCTCTTTGGAAAATTTTGCGCGCCGTGTATGGTGATCTTATTTTTCCAAATATCATGTGTACTTACACCATCTAGAACTTTCCTTATTAGTCTCTCAAGGATAATTTTGATTTTACTTGGTTGGGGAGATGATCTTAGGCCATCTTTGTGACATTGAAAGTCCACTTTAGTCAAAAAAGCCTACCTTTGTATAGATGTTATCTCTAGTCACCCACTTTGAGCCTTTAGACCTTTATTTGGCAAACACATTGCAAGCCGTGAGCCTTTTAATGTTTATCCCTCTTTTGAACCCTACCCTCATTGAGCTTAAAATTGCAACTTAAGGATAAAAGCCTAAGTTAGGGGTGGTGATTTTTGAAATAGGTAACTTTGGGCCACAATGTTGTAAGTTAGTGCCTATGAGCATAAGTATTGAGAACAAATAAATAAGAAAAAGAAAATGATCCAACAAAGGGAAGATAAGCACAAAGAGTGCAAAAAAAAATAAATGAAAAGAAAATAGGTGAACTAAGGAAATAAAAAGTAGGCATATGTGTAAAGAGTAAAAACAAAAGAAGTGGCTCATGATCGAAAGTTGGATGGAATAGGGTGATGTATATGTTCAAGAAGTGAATATCCATGTTATTCCTAAAAGATATCCTACCCTACCCCAAACCTACATTACAAGCTCATATCCACACTTTGTAGGCATACAGGTTATGAGATGAAAAAATATGGAATTTATCTAAAAAGGATCAAAAGAGAGAAACGAAGTGTAGCTAGAAGACCTAGAGCAAAAATATGCCTCAGTTACCGCAATCACAGTCTGAGGGCCGCAATCGCCTCTAGTAAAAAAGGTCAATAACTGTGATCGCATGGATCTACTCATAGTCATGGTAGCCGCGATCTCAACAAATCTAGTGCAATCGCAGAAACACGGGACTAGGTCCAGGGGCAGTTTTGTAATTTTCAGTAGCCGACCCCAAATCCCTTAAAATCTTAAAACCCTTTTCCATTTTTGGCATTCTAGAGACTAGCAATACTTTGAATTTGAAATTGAAACCCTAAGTTAAGCGAGAATTATAATTTGATTTGGAGATTTGGATTTTGGTAATTGTGAAGAATAGATGCCTTGAACAATCCTTTTGGTATATGTTTCTTTATTTTCTTCATGAGTAGCTAAATCTCTTAGTCTTGGGATAATGTTGAACTAAGGTGCAATTAGTTGTGGATTGTGATGTATTTGTGTATATGCTAGTTAGTTGATAATGGGTTCTACTATTGCTTGATTAAATTGGTTGGGATTTATGGGTGGAAGCCCTAAATATTCAAAATAGGTTTGTGGGTGAAAACCTTAAAGTCTTGAAAGATCAAACCATGCTTGAAAGAGGGGTTTGGGTGAACTTTTGAAACCCACAACATATATGAAAGAGGGATGTGGGAACCAATGTAATAGTAGACAATTAATGGATTTAGTTTACTAATTCTCACTATCTTAGACATTAGAGTGAGTATGAAGCTGACTACACCTTGGGTATCTTCCTAGAAATAGGGGTACCCAATTGAGGTACAAGGTGAACATAATTAAAACATTTGTTAGGTATTTGAAATGTTCAATTGGTGAAATTCTTGATGTTTTGTTGACAAGCTAGCCTCAAGGACCCTATACCTGGCCTACCATTTTTTTAACAACTAGAATGTCCACCAAAACTACACTTACCCATACCTAATATGCCCTTAGGTAGACATAATCCCAAGATTTTTTTATATCACAGTTAAATTACAATTGTTGTGTAGTTTGTGAAATTAAGTTACTATCGACACACACTCTCCCAAAACCAAAACCCCCATTTTAAATCATACTTTTTACTCTATTTGCTCTTCGAGTGATTTCTTAGTAATTGTTAAGGCCCATAATACTAGAATTATACTTTTCACTCCTTGTGGATTCGACCTCAACAAAAGTTGATATATTAACAATGAATGTCGTCTACCAAATTACATGGTATAGGTGAGCGTTATCACTGCCCCACTTCTCCTACTAAGTCCTGGGTGCAAGGGCACTGGATGAAGATGGCGCTGGAACTGATGAATGACCCTTAAACTACGAACGACTTCCCCCTCTAGATCATGGCTTACTATACTCAAACTATCCAGTCCTAGTCCTTTATTTTCTTTTCTCTCTTTCTTTTAGCTTTTCTTACTCAATTTGTTGAGCATGAGTAATCAATCAAGCAATATCCATATCCCCAATCAGCATGGAAGTCTTAGACTCCTTGACTACCAAATCAGATACCTAGTAACAAACTTACTCATACGAGCTCTGGAGTCAGATAACAACTCGGGAGCATACTTAGACAACTGAGTGAACTTAAGGTAGTACTCCTTCACCATCATAGATCCCTGCCTCAGGTTCATGAACTCCTCCGCCTTAGCCTTCCATATCTCCCATGGGAGAACTTGTTCAAAAAAGCATTTTGAAACACCTGCCAATTTATAGGATCTGCATTCCCATCTCTACCATCCTTCCACAAACAACCCAATCATAAGAAATATCTTTCAGCCTATAGGATGCTAACTCTACACTATTATCTTGAGTAACATGCATAATTTGAATAATCTTTCTCACTCCATCAACAAAGAGTTGAGGATCCTCACCCACCTTTGACCCATGGAACTCAGGTTGATTCATTCTCATAAAGTCCCGAATCCTGGTTGAAGCTAAATTATCATTTTGCTAGGATGGAACTACCACCTGTTGGTTGCCCTGAACATTAGCATTCACAGCTTGGGCCAATGCTTGAAAGGTGGTCCAAATTTAGCATGATACATATTCTTATTAATAGGGTTGGCGTGCAGTGGTGGTTGATCACCATTTCTGCATGTATCGGCTAGGCGAGGAGGCATATTTTTCATATAAAAACATAAGTTAAGAAAGATAGAGACAATTGTAAGTATAATAGATCTTGAAAAAATGATGATTCCTAACTCGTCCTATAGCCTCTTGATCATAAATGTGGTGTGCTTCACATTCATGATCAAGATTTTAGTATTAGTCCTTCGAGAACTTCACTTTCACAACTCAACTACACAACCCACTTTTAAGACCCATTAAAATATTTATCAGACGTTCTCATTTATTGAACTATAATACATATTTAGGCATACATTATTGGAATCATCATACCAACTCACTTGCTAGGCAACATCAACATGCCATTATAATTTAATTAACTTGGGAAAATATCTCCATTTGTTCATTAAATCAAACCACCGTGTCCCAATAACCTCTTTATATCATGTGATTGTTCCAATAATAGTATAATGTAATTTTATTCATAAAAAAAACTACTTTCACAAAATTGGGTTGGCGTTATTACTAATTGAATTGTCAATATTCATAAAATTTGCGGGAAATCACAATCCCTACTTTATTCACTATACCCATGAATCAAATTGATTTTAGAACAACCATTTAAAATATAATAATGCATATGTAAACATGAAACATCATATAAACAACAATCATTCAAAACCCTCAACTCATGTTGAAAATCCAAATTCAAAACTATCTAATTAAACCATTCAAATGCATATTTCTCATAAATTTAGGATTAGGTAAGAGTAACATGCCTGAAATACCATGTTTTTTAGAGAGAGTTCAATCCTTGAGTCATTTTATGACCTAATTTTTAGAAACCCTAAGTATCCTACTTGAGGGGATTTAGTGATAATAGAGAGTGTATTTGATGTGTTACAGTATGGAAAGAATGCTGCAAGGGTGTTTTATGGTCATGGTTATTAAGTAAGGAAAGAAGGAAAATGTCTAAAGTTCCCTCAACTTAAAAATTGGGAAATTAAAGCTAGTGACTATGGCTACGACTCATAAAAACATATTATGACTCTTCACCATGATTTATAGCCAAGACAGTGTCATCAGGCATACGAATTTTTTAACCTACAACTTACATTATATGACTCGTTAGGGTACCCTACGATTCATTCACCAGGATAATAATACTTAGAAAACATACTGGTTTAATTATGATTAGGACATTATGACTTGTAATGAGTCCATATGACTCATTGGGAGCCCCTCGTACTTAGAACAAAAAAAGTTTGATACATACATGGGCCAAGCTATGATTTAGGTCCAATGACTCATCAAGAACTCTCAAGGGTCAAAAATTTGGGGTGTTATAGTTACATTATGGTACTTGTTTTGGTTATAATAGTATGGATTATACTTTGCATTCATACTTCGATGTGCATTGCCTATTACTAGTATGCGCCTATATTCATCAGCTTTATGAGGGGCTGCATAGGTATAGATGATAAGTATTTCTTGTAGTGTATTATGTGTTTATTGGAACTTCTAGGCTCGTTTTCAGTATTGCCTATCTGGGATAGTCATTTATTGTATTGTATTATTATTATGGTCAAATTTATAATAGATTGATTACTACACTAGTATTGAGATTTGAGGTATAATTCTAATTTCTTTCATTATGGTTGCTTTATTATGGATAATTATATCATGTTTAGACGTATGGATTAGAGATCCTGATTATGTTAGAACTAATTACTACTATGATTAGGAGGCCTTGAGAGGCCAGTAGGACTACTTTAGGTTATGCCTTTGGGTTAGGCTTGTTTTTATGTGTGTGTGTATATATCTATAACTCTAGAATTACTGTATATCCATCTCTTCTTTACATTCATTATTGTATATACATTTCTTTTCCTTTTATACTACTATATATATCCTTTTTTGCTCTTCATTTGTATAATAGCAAATGATATCAGTATAGTACTTAGGTCTCAAAGTATGGATAGAATAGAATAGTTTATCCTTGTGGTTTCCTTATCTTTACTATGTTAGTTTCCTAGATATGTGGATATAGTTTACATTTCTTCTTACAGGTTATTTTTATGTGCATTATCTTTGGAACTCGGACGGAAGTTGTATAATGAGTCCCACGTATTTGGTACCATACTACACTTTTTCATCCTATAGATTATAGTATAGGTTCTCATCATTGTTGTGTGTTTAGTATGGAGCAGCTATGGTTCAGAGACGTAGGGTGAGCTCTTTGTGTTTGGAGTATTACTATTCTCCCTCTTATGTACTAGACTAATCTCTATATTATATTCAGATATGGGTTGTATTAGAATATTCATTTAGTACTTCATGTTGTAGTCTCTTTATATTATATGCTCTTTTACTAGTTCCACTATGTTTTGGGACTATCTTATGTATTTTAGCCTTTTCACCATATTTATTCTACATTTTTTCCTTTATTTCTCTTGGTAATTTCTTGCTAGTAATTTCAGACTATGGGTTGGCTTACTTACTAGTGGGTTATAGTAGGTGACTCATCATGCCCTAAGAAATTGTGTCATGATAAATTTGAGTTAGATCTATATTTACCGGTGTCTTTATACAAGAGCTAAGTGTCTAGTAGAGTCTTGTAGATCAGTGTAGAGATGTTCGTAACCTATTTTTAGGAGGCTTTAAGGTATTCTTAGGAAATTTTATTCTTGACTTCTTTTTGTGTGTCCGTATTCCATGAGCCTTAATTTAATTCCTTCACTTTATTCTGTCCTAGAAGGACTATGCAAGGTTTTCGATAGATGTGGATAGGATTTCAACACATATTTCCAAAGCTTTAGTGCAGCATTAAACTAGGGAGTCAAGAATGAATATTAAAGATATTCAGCATCAGTCAGAGAATTTAGGGCCAACTGAGGCTTCGATGGAGCTACTGATTACTTCAACCTTTTGACATTCGATATTGGGGATCCCAAGTCTTTTTATGGATACCTCACAGCCAACGATGACATTCAATTAATCAAGCAGTTCTTAGGATAGAGTTAGGTTTGCTTATGTTTGTACATTGTTAGTTTTAGAGTACAAGATTGGGTTTCTTGAGTGGGCCAGGCATATTCCTAAGTTATATCCTTTAAAGCATGACATGGTGTGTGGATTTGTTATAGGATTAGTATTATCATTCTGTTTGATATTGGAGCATTTGATAGCAGCTAGGTCTTCCTTTCCTTGGGTTATTGTTAATGCAAAAGGGACAGAGAGAGCATGTATTGAGACTTATAGAGATAGCAGTAAGAGACTATATCATCAATATAGTGCTATTCATATTCCATTGGGAGTGAGGATCCTCTTGGGGGAGTTTAGCTTTACTTGAACCTATCAGTTCTATGTAGGTAGCACAAACTATGGTGGATCTTATGTTAATTATGGTGATCACATTCCGTAGAGTTCTTATTGGACCTTTCGGAGTATTTAGTATGGGTCTTTAGGTCATGGCAGTTGTTTTGGATCTAAATGGGAAGCATTTCATAGTATTCTTAGAGCTTGTTTTGCTTGTAGAAAGATAGGACATTGGTCTAGATAGTTCCTTAAATGCGAGTTGGTTGTTCAAATAGAGTTAGCATATGTTCCTCACCAACCTAGAGTTCTTAAGGTATGCTATTATAGGGAAGATATTTATCTTAGTCAAGAGTGTCCTCGATGATAATTGGTCAGCTAATTAGGGTCAGCTCATATTTCTCTCTAGTTTAGTGATTTAAGGGTTTTCTACGACTATAGAAAGATCACCTCTAGTCTAGAGAGTGTCCCTGGCATGGGATTATTATTCAGACAGATCAGTCTTATAGTGTTGTGGCATTTTTGGTTAGACATAATGCACTACATGCCACAATTGGTGATTTACGGTCAGTTTGAGTTTTGATCCATTTAGATTCATTCTCTCTTGGACCCATGAGGCACGTGACTTCAAATTTTTCCATGATAAGATTGTTTTTATTTTCTGCCCTTACCTTTTTATTTCTGTGTATTGGGTTTTTTATTCCTATCGATGATTGTATGTCTTAGTAGCTTTATATCAATTATTGTGTTCCTTGATATAGAGTACATAATTATATGACAACCCTTATAGATTATTTCTTTTAGCAGTGATAGAGTGGATCGGTGTGGATCGATGCTGATATTTTTCCTATGGGTGTAGCATTTGGGATTGAGTCCTATTTATCATGGCATACTGTCCTTTTTGTGGCCTTATAGTGGTATTTTCTATTGATGTTCATTTTGGTACCACCTACTTTATATATTGATGTTTATATTATTTTTGTTATTATTGTCATTGTTTGATGTTGATTGATCCTAGCTTGGTAGACGACTAGACTAGAATCTTAGTCTTGGTTTGTGGCCTAGGTGGTTAGCTTGATTGGAGGATTTCTCTCTTATAGCAAAGTGAGATTTATTGTTTCCATCTTTGATTAGTGAGGCTAAATCAATCATTGAGTGAGTTATGGTAGTGAAGGTAAGTTGGGCTTTTGTGGTTTTATTATGGTTTTAAAGTTGGAATTTTTTGCTCATTCTTGAGTTTGATATTCTAGGACTAGCCTCCTAGGTTGCGGAGTTTTTAGCATCGACTATCCCTCTCTATGTTACGCATTTTTTATGTTGACCAATTTGGGGTTTATTTTTTTAATTTAACTAGTTCATCGCCCGATAGTGGTTTTTATATTAATGTTGAGAGGTCTTGGATTCATATTTCAGGTTTGTCAAATTCATCTCTTGGTGATGGTTTGCTTTTTTTAATGGTGTAGAATTGGATACTCTAACCTTGATATAATGTGATTTTTGTGTTAGTGGGGTTTGGAGAGTTAGAGATAAATGATATTTCCTGTAACCACTTCTTAAGTTGGTAAGTTAGGTATTCATTATTGAGATGGTGTATTAAATTGATTAGCTTTTGGGTAAAGTTATATTTGTTTAAGCTGCTAAAGTTTTGGTTTTCTCTAATACAGTTTGTAGTATTGGTGAGTTCTTGAGTATGCTTTGATGGTTCATGTCTTCTAGTAGATATGGAGTTAATTGCTTATGCTTTGTGCTAGTGATTTATCCTCCGTTGTTATTTTGTTCTTCAACTATATTTTGGTTTAAACTTTGACATAATCTAGTAAGGATATGTTTGATTTGGATACTAAGGTTGATTGGGTATTTGGCCTTAAATTAGACTCATTAGCTCAGTTTCAGATTTAATAGTTTAGAATGGTGGCTTGGAGGTTGTGATAGATATAGACTGTGGATGTTTGCCTTTCTATAAGGCAGTGTTGGATGGTTGTGATGAGACGGTTTAGCCTTAGTGTCGAGAATTTACTTCGAAGTTGTAAAGCTTGGGTGCAGCCTTTATTTTTAAATTTTATCTCAGTTAGAGTTTCACCTATAGGCTATTTAAGACTACTCTTTTCCTACCTATTTGATCTTTCTTCAGTTTAGATGTATTATTGTTGATAGCTGTCCAAATTATAGTTTGATTGGCACAGTATTGGTTCCTTAAACTTTGACCTCGGGTTCCAATTATCATTAGGATTTTTGGATGATTTAATGACCGGGAGTAGTATGCGTGAGTAAGATTCAAGATAGATTTATCTTCAATTGACGTGACCGCATGGGGCATCTCATTTTATGGTAAGTATATGTGCTTTGGACTCATGAATATTAGTTTTAAGGGTCATCCGGACCAGTTGTAGCATTGGTATAAATTGCAGACCTTGCTTATCTCCATTTGTGTGCCCAGGTAATGCGCTTAATCTCATGTTTAGCTTATTGACTATTAGTGGATCAACTTTAATTCTTCAAGTTTAGTGTAAGGAATTGCGCAGATAGGTATCAAGTGAGTTTCTTCTTGGTAGAGTGTATACCAAGTTTGGAAACGAAAAAGAAGGATATATTTGGGTATTAGAGTTGGTTACATGGTTGATTCCTTGGATTTTCTTTGGCTTGGATGATTCTTCAATTGACTATGTTGGTATTGATGTGGTATCAATATGTCATAGTTCATATTTGCGTGTATCAACCATCTTCAGTTCAGTTGGAGGTTAGTTGATGGTTGAGGTTGAGTTTTGGCTGTTTGAGAATAAAGTGCAGAAGTTGGTTAAAAAAAGGGATACCTATGGCAAAATCCCTTAAAAATGTCACTTTATCTTATAGGTTACCAAGAAATTCATGCTCAAAGCATAATAACCCAGTACCTCATCCCTTCAAGTTTTTATGATCTTTCTATCCATTGACTTTTGCGGATGAAAGTCCTTTTAGCAGTGGATATTATAATGACCATCCAGGTCATTTCCTCAATTTGCATGCATATACGACCTTTTGAGCCTTCCCGCAGTGGCTATAGGTCATTTATGACTTGCCAAAACTGTCATTTTGGTTATCAGACATTTCGTTTTGATTTTATGCTCTTTTCTCTATTTTGAAACTTTTGATGTTTAGGATTTGGTGTCGGACCAAAACTCCTAGTATATGACCTTAAATAATATTTTTGAGAGTGACATTAGCTTTGGAACATTGATTTTAGGCTAGGAGGACCCTTGGTTCCGGTCTCGCAGCTTTCACACTGGTTTTGGGTTGTTGGGTAAATTATGTAGAAATGAAATTATAGGTGTGTGCCCTGCATTTAGTTTAAAATGATCTCAGAAGAAAGTTTTGATGATTCCATTGGATGCAGAACATGTTTTATAATCAATTTGCACTATTGGATCATGTTCATAGGGTTCTAAATGATTTCAGGCATCAAAAATAAGTTTTTGACATTATTAGTGCTGGTGTGGTCAAAAGTGACCTTTTAATAGCATTTGCAATAATTTGACCATCTAATTAAGTCGTGAAAGCAAACGTTGTGTAGCGTTCATGACCATCACTGATGGTTAAGATCAAAGTCAAGCCATTTTTGTATTTTTGACTTATCGGGATCTAGGAAGCTCCGATTTTGACAAATTTTTATGCATTTTTCTCGTATAATAATTGTCTAAATTTTGAACTCTATTTTCTCATTTCCCAAGAACCTCTATTTTATTTCTTGTGATTTTCACCCAAATTGAGAATCAAAACCCAATTTTCACTATTTGGAAGCTTGGGAGCTCGAATGTAGGAGATTTCAAAGGAGTATTCGAGATTTCTTTCGTAGGTAAGTTTCTAAGCTTATAATTATCATTTTCTCCGCAGTTTTATCTTCAAAACAACATCAAACTCTTTATTTAAAAATAGGGTTTGGGGGGTTTTGCTGATATAGCAAAAAAATGGTTTTTATTTTATTTGAATCTTGCTTTTAATTCATTTTTACATGGGTTTTTAGTTGTAGACTCCTATGAGAATAGGAAACATATTTCTAAAATAAAATTATAATTTTACCTATTTTATTATCGAACCCATTATTGGGGTTCTTTTTAGACCCGTCTTGAATATAAGAATAAGGGTTTAATTTATGGGTGATTCAAGGATTACTATCAACATCGAGATAGGCTTTTGCTATCTCTTCTTCATGAGATAGTGTAATATATGTTGCATTTTAGATAGGGATGTTAGGATGTGATTGTAGGTATAACACTATGAGTTAGCCTAATTGATGAGTCCAAAGATAGAAGGGTGAATCGACCCTAAAGGTAATTTACTTATTATGCTTCTAGGATCTTATTACCCTAAGTTACTAGCATGTTAGGGATAGTAGAGGCTAATAACCCTTAAGTTTAAGGTTTACTATGATACTCGATGGATTGTGATGGTTTCCCAGATTATGATATGGTTATGTTGAATATGTATTATTGGGCCAAAGGTTATGATTACGATATTAGTAGAATTTCAGCAAGTGATTTATCCTTGTAAAGGATGTGACTGCAGTATATAGATATTCTTACGCATATCATTATACTGTTTGGATACTGGTGATGGCATGCACAGATTTGGTACATTCATGCTCACCAAACAATAAATGGTACGAATCTAACAAAAACGTGGTTTCACTACTATTTTTTCTAAAAAGTGATTTATTCCCACTTTTTATTTTTAAATTCATTCTTTCATAATGAGAATTGTACTACCTTAATGAATAATTTATTATCATTTAATACTAAAAATAATGTTGTAAAGATTTGACCGAGATAGATTTCGATCCACAATTTTACTACTACTCTTTACTTTAGTCGAGAGAGACTCTAACCCTTTTTTATGTACTTTTATAATGATTTAGTCCCCAAGTTTACCCCAAAGCAATGGATTTACGAACTTACACTCTTTTAGCCAGGGCTTGTATCTATGCATTATTCTATATTCATATACATATTTTTGGTACTTAATGAAGTAGATGATGATGAAGACGTTTATAAAAAATCTTGGATGAGGACCAGTCAGTGTATGCGGGTACTCTCGAACCCCCTAAGGGCCCCTTCATCAGTGAGCCATCATTCTGAAGAAAAGAGGTCATCATTGGTCTTGCCTTTGCCAGTCGTCGAGCTGGAGGAGGTGTATACACTGGGTTACATTATGGTACTTATTTCAGTTATCATAGTATGAATTATACTTTGCATTCATCCTTGCATTCGCATTACCTATCGCCAGCATGTGTGTATATATATTAGCCTTATGAGGGTTGCATAGGTATAGTTAATGAGTATTGATTGCGGTGTGTTGTGTGTTGATTGGACCTTCTAGGTTATGGGGCCCCATTTACGTATTATGTGTCCTGGATAGCCAGTTACTGTATTGTGTTATTATTATGGTTAGTACGTGACAGGTTATTTACTGGATTGGTTCTGATATTTAAGGTATGATTCTGATTTCTTTTGTTACTGTTGCTTTATTATGGATATTTAGCTCATGTTTAGACATATGGATTAGAGACCCTGATTATGTTATCACTAGTTCCTACTATGATTAAGAGGCCTTGAGATACTAGTATGACTATTTTAGGTTGTGCCTTTGGGTTAGGCTTGTTTATATATATATATATATATATATATATATATATATATATATATATATGTCGTTACAATATCTCTCTCTCATCCTTTATTCATAATTGTATGTTTGTTCTTTGGCCATGTATACTAATATATATATATATATATATATATATATCTTTTTTTTTGCACTTAATTTGTATAATGGCTAGTAATATATGGTATAGTACTGAGGTCTTGGGGTATGGTTTAAATAGAATAGTTTGTCCTTATGATCTTCTTAGATTTACTATATTTGTTTCCTAGATATTTGGGTGTAGTTTACATTCCTACTTGCGTGTTATTTATATTTTCTTAAACTTTGCAGCTCAGTTGGCAATTGCCTACTGAGTACTATGTGGTTGGTACTCATACTACACTTTTGTATCCTACAGATCATAGTACGGGTTCTCATCATTGTTGTGTGCTTTATGCGGTGAATCTATGGTTTAGAGTAAGCTCCTGACATTCAAAGTATTACTATTCTCTCTCTTATGTACTAGACTAATTTTTATGTTGTATTCAAAGATGGGTCATATCAGTATATTCATTTAGTACTTCATGTTGTAATCTCATTATATTAGAATCTCTTGTACTGATTCCACTAGGTTGTGGGACTATCTTGTGTATTTTAGCCTTTTTACTCTATTTATTCTACATTCTTTCTTCATTTCTCTTAGTAGTCCATTTATTGTAGTTTTGAACTATGGGTTGGCTTACCTACTGGTGGGTTATAGTAGGTGCCATCATTACCTAAGAAATTAAGTGATGACAGTTGCACAAGTATTGACTCCCATTCTAGACCTCTTTCTCCTTTTCCATGGAGATTAAAGAAGAAGGTCAAAGAGAAAAAGTGGCACCAATTTATCTCTATATTGAAAGAATTATCATCCAACACCCCTCTAGTTGAGGCTCTTGCATAAATGCCAATTTATGTAAGATTTATAAAGAATTTGATGACAAATAAGAGGACTGTGAGTTTATGCTTGTTGATAATGTGAACCATTATAGTGCAATCACTTTCCGGTCTCTACTTGAGAAGTAGGATGACCCAGGAGCTTTCATGATTCTATGTACCATTGGGTCCTTCAATTCTTTTAAAGCTTTTTATGACTTGGATGCTAGCATTAATTTTATACTGATAGCAGTGTACTAAAATTTGGGATTGGGGGAACTTAAATCAAATTTGATGAGACACCTAATGACAGATCATAATGTGAAGAAGTTTGTGGGAATCTTATATGATGTCATGGTGAGGGTTTCATCCTTTGTTTTTCCAGTTGATTTCATTATCCTTGACTGTGAGGTTGAGTGTGAGTTTCCAATTATTTTGGAGAGACCATTCCTTATGACTGGACGTGTCTTGGTTGATATGGATACTAACATATAAATTTTAGATTGAATGAAGAATAGGTGACTTGGAATGTATGTCAAACCATGAACCATCCAATGGATATGAATGTAATTTCTATGATTGATATAGTGGATGGGGATGAATTGGTAGCTCCTACTAAGGAAAAGTTTGGATTTGAATCACTTGCAACAGTTATTATGAAATGATAAGTGCACTTGTTGGTAGGGGTTCGTAAAATTTTTCATTGAAAAAACAAGATCTTGATTTAAAGAATAGAGTGACCCCGTCGACTAAGCCTTCTATTATGAGCCACCGATCTTAGAGATCAAGGCTTTACGATCCTATCTTTGTTATGCATTTTAGGATCCAACAATACTTTGCCATTTATTATTGCAGCTGACTTGGTAAATTGGCAAGTTGAGGCTTTAGAGTATGTGTTGTAGAAGCTCAAGAGGGCTATTGGATGGTCCATTGGTATTTAGCCTAGAAGTTACACAAACAAAATCTAAATTGAGCCAGATTGTGTGCCTAGTATTGAGCATCAACAAAGACTTAATCTTCCTATGTAAAAGGTAGTGAAGAAAGAAATTATCAGGTGGTTGGATGCAGGTGTGATTTATCTAATTGCTGACAACAAATGGGTGAGCCCAGTCCAATGTGTTCCTAAGAATGGTGGAATTACTGTGGTTCCAAATCAGAAGAATGAACTTATTCCATTGAGACCAGTCACGGGTTGAAGAATATGCACAGACTATAGGAAGTTGAATGGATGGACTGAGAAATATCACTTTTCTATGCCCTTTATGTATGGGTGTGCAAAAACCAAATCGACTAATAAATCGAACCAATAAAAATGCTATTGGTTTATTATTAATGGGTTAATGATTTTAAATGGTTTTGTAAATTTATCGAGTTATTAATTCAGTTTTTGTTTTTTCTTATAGTATTATTGGATAAACTGATAACCTAATAAAAATATACTAAATTACAACTTTATAATATAAGTATATGTATATATAGAGAGAGATAAATAGATAGAGAGAGTGATTAGTTATTACATATTTCTTTTTGATTTCTACAAACCTATTTAATTTTTTGAAACCTATTCAAGCTCGAAGCTTCTTGTAAATTCAAACTCATCATATAGGATTATGATAACAACTAAATTTCAGTTTATTTTCATTTTAGTTGTTACAATTTCTATTTAATGAGTATTTTCATATCAGTTAAATCGAAAACTGAATTGTTAAAAATTGATAAATCAAAACTTGATAAAAATGTCTTATTGGTTTGGTTATTGATTTAACACATTTAGAAATTAAAAATCGATAAACCAAACCGATAATACATAAAATCAAACCAAATTGATCGATGCACATCCCTACCTTTATGGATCAGATGTTAGACCATCTTGCTGGTAGAGGATGGTATTATTTTTTTGATGATTATTCAGGTCACAATTATATTTTGATTGCCCCCGCGAACCAAGATAAGACCACTTTCACTTATCCATATAGGAGATTAGCATTCAAGAGAGTGCATTTTGCTCTATGTAATGCACTAACGACCTTTCAGTGTTGCATGATGTCTATTTTTTTGACATAGTAGAGGATACTTTTGAGGTATTTATGGATGACTCTGAGTTGTTGGTGATTCATTTGAATATTGCCTTGATCATATTTCTAGCATTTAAGTATATGTGAGGATTGTAACTTAGTGCTAAACTGGGAGACGTGCCACTTCATAGTCAAAGAGGGAATAGTGCTTCGTCACAAGATTTCTAAGAAGGGGATTGAGGTTACAAGGTAAAGATTAAGATGATTTAAAAATTTCCTCTACTAATTTTTGTGAATGGTATTAGGAGTTTTTTGGGACAGCTGAATTTTACCGAAAGTTCATTAAGAACATCTATAAAATTATACATCCCTTGTGCAAGTTGTTGGAGAATGAAGTGAAGATTGCATTTGATTATACATACGTGAAGGTGTTTGATTGTCTAAAAGAGAATCTGATTATGACCTAAGTGTTTGAGTACCTGAAGGTTGAAGAGTATCCGCATCTATATTATTGTGTCACTCTACTGGTCGATGCCATTTGAGGTTATATATGATGCTGATGGTGTGGTACTAGCAGTAGTCCTAGGCCAAAGGCGAGAGAATATCTTAAGTCTCATGTACTATGCTAGCTGAGCACTTAATTCTGCCCAATACAATAATACAGAAAAATAGTTGCTTTCTGTGATATTTGCATTCAAGAAATTTCAACCATATTTGCTTG
This sequence comes from Capsicum annuum, assembly GCF_002878395.1. Classification (NCBI taxonomy): domain Eukaryota; kingdom Viridiplantae; phylum Streptophyta; class Magnoliopsida; order Solanales; family Solanaceae; genus Capsicum; species Capsicum annuum. The sequence goes on along the minus strand of NC_061120.1, from coordinate 101,699,840 downwards.
GAATGGAAGTGGTTATGCATACTGACCATGCAAATCTTAGGTACCTCATGACAAAGAAATATGCAAAACCAAGATTGTTTTGTTGGGTTCTTCTACTGTAGGAATTTAACTTTGAGGTCAAGATCAAAAGAGGACTAAAAATCAAGTGGCTGACCACTTATCATGCCTTAAAGAAGAGGCAATGTTGAAACTAAAGTATAAGCTTGAGATTGATGATACGTTTTCATTGATTAGGTATTGGTCGCATTGCAAGATTTGATTCCACTATTTGAAATTTTTTTCAATTATTTGGTAAATAATGTGGTGCCTGAAGACCTACCATTTTAGCAGTGTAAGAAGTTTACTCATTATATGGGGAAGCTCTTATGGTATGGTCCATACTCATTCCAGATTTGTATGAATGAAATGATTCAGAAATGTTTTCTTGAGGTAGAAATAATGAGTATCTTAGGGGTATATCACTCCCCACCAATTAGGGGTCACCATAATGGTGTGCGGACTATGCATAAGATCGTACAATATGGGTATTATTGACCCATTTTTCTTAAAGACACACATTATTATGCAAGAGCCTAAGACCAATGCCATAGACAAGGAAATATCTCATGCAGAAAAAGGCTTCAATGACCATGTTACTTGAGTTTGACCTATTTGATGTATGAGGCATTGATTATATAGGCCTCTTTGTGAGCTCATATAGTATGAAGTATATTTTGGTTGCTATTGACTATGTTTCAAAGTAGTTGGAGGCAGTTGTGCTTCTAAATAGTAAAGGTTAGAGTGTCATAACACTTTTAAGAACGAATATGCTCTCCAAATTTAGGACACCAAGGGCAATCATTAATAATGGAGGCTCGCACTTTTGTAATTATCACTTCAAAGCCTTGCTTGTGAAATATGATGTGAAACATAAGTAGGGTGGAAATAACATACCAACCTCAAAAAGCAGGCAAGTTGAGGTCTCTTCTTGCGAGATCAAGTCTATTTTAGTGAAGACTATGAATACTAATAATAGACAGGGATACAAAATTAGATGATGCATGTAAGACCCCGCAAAATCCTAAGTTTAATTCAGTCTGTTAATGCTAGAAAAGAGGTCCCAGACTTAGAAATTTCAGCCAAGTGTTTGCACTTAGAATTTATTTAGCCTTCATAAGTTAGCGATCCTATTTTTATGATCCTAACGACCTTAAAATATTGAATTCTAGGTTGGTTCATGATTAGGAATGTCAATAAGTATTCTCGGATGAGTTTTGGAATTTTCAAACATCATTTAAGAAACGGTTGAAAATTTAAAATAGTGGATCGACGTTATCTCGACGTTTCGCATCACCCATTGTGTCGATAAATAATTTTCTCAGCTCTCAGTGCCATATTTTAGGGAGCCAATGCGAAATCGATGCATTGCACCGGTAATCGTTCGACTATATCAATGTAGGGCGTTGGTCTGTGCGTTGCTGGCATAATTTTCAGTAATTAAAAATATGCATCCTCAAGGAAAATTGGATCATTTTCCACCTTATTCAGCCCAAAAAACACGAAATTAAGCCATTCCTAGAGAAAGATTCATTCATTCATAACAAATTGCTCTGAAGAAAAAAACCTAGGGCCTTTGATTTCAAATTCAAGACTCAAGAACTCACTATTAGCCTTCATTAATTCAAGTACCAAGGTATGTGAAGTGTTTATCCATGGGTTTCCTTCCACCCTTGGAGTTCAAGAAACTCTTTTAAACTACAAGTTAGATGATTTTGTGAATTTCATGTTGGATTTTGAATGTATTCGTGATTTTGGTGTTAATTGGATTTCTAATCCATGGGTTATTACAAGTTTCATGTGAAATTATTTATCATGTGTGTAGTATCATGTGAATTCATGTTGAACCCTTGAAATTGTAAATTGGGATTTGAAATTATGATGCCTACATGTCTCTTAGTATCATGTGCATAGATTATGTTTCCCCAAGTGCTTTATGAATTGCTCATGTGAACTAAAAGGGAAAAATCATGTCATGGTAGCTCATGTGTAAGTTTATATCTTACAAGCGTTTGATAAAATGTCTCCATGAATGAGTTAGGAATAAGTGCACATGGTTATGCTTTTCAAATTATGGTATGCTTTATTTTTCATGCTATCGAGCCCTGGGGGTATAAAATACCTGAAAATCTAGCTGTTCACCTATAGTTACAGAAGTTATATAACGGTATCAGTTTTGTCACATACAGTAAAACTCAGTAATTAGTCATAGTTTCAGTTCACTATTCAGTTCAGACCTCAAGTAAACCTAGTCAGTTAATAGAACTCAGTAGTATTCCATCAGTTAATGGAACCTGGTGAATTTAGTTCAGTTAGATAGCATGATTAGTAATAGTTCAGTCAAGCCTAGTGAAGTCTGGAAATTAGGTTAGTATCTATTCAGTTGAGAGTAGGATTTAGCACTGAGCGAGTGCAGAGATGAAGGCTTCCCCGTCAGATAGGAATAGTCATTAGTAGCAGTCCCTATACTCTAGAATTACATTGCCAGCGTAGGATATGAGAAGTCAACCATCTATTTAGGCTTGGCTTTCTCGCAGGGGTCACCTGTCAATTTAGGCTTGACACCCTTAGTCCTTTGGGATAATACAGTACACCAGTTTAGTGGATCAACATAGCCAGTGTCATTACTCGTGGCATGGTATTGAAACGCTTTTAACTAGGGTTACAGGTTGCAACCTAATATATTCGGAGAAGGGCATGTTATTTAAATGATTACCTCCTACAATTTTAGTTTCAGTTTTAGTCTCAGTACAAAACTCAGCTCAGTTCTACAGATTCAGGATTGTCAGATATAGTCATCCAGCTCAGCGTATAACTCAGATCAGTTCTTCAAAATTAGGACTATTAGAAATAGTCATTCAGCTATCAGTAATATGGTATCAGTTAACTCAGATATCGGTTAATCAGTATTCAGAACTCAATATTCAGTGTTATTATGACCTCAGTTATAGTTTATGTATTCATGCATATACTCTTATTCAGTTATAATCATGTTGCTCAGCCAGTTATTGTTCATGCATATTAACCCATGCATATCAGCCTACCTCACTTAGCATACCAGTATATTTAAAGTGCTAATGCATACTTTTCTTTTATGCTATGATGTCTTATATCATAGGTTCAGACGCATGGGCTCCTGACCGTATTTAACAATCCAGCCTATTAGTAGCAGACTTAGGGGTGAGTCCTCTTAGTTCGAGGATAAAGTTATTGTTTTAATTTATCAGTAGTTTAGTAGTCGGAGTTAGTTGGAGGCTTGTCCCATCAATCTCATATTCAGACAGTTAGAGGCTTTCAGAATAGAGAATTTCAGACAAATATTTAATTTTCAGTATTCATATATCAGTATTTAGTATTTATTTTTAGTTATGAACCTTATGTTGACTTCAGCCTAATTTCCACATTTGTTTCAGCATTATTATTATTATCGTGTGATTATTCAGTACTCACAACAGATATCAGTCATGGGTTAGCTTGTGGTCCTTCGGGGTCGTAAGTACCGTGTAGCGTTCGAGGTACAGAATTGGGGCATTAGAAAATTGGTATCAAAGCCTAAGGTTTAACAAAGTCCTAGAAAGTCTGAAAGTCACATCAAGTAGGGTCTTGTGCATGGGTGTGTAGCTCGCCACACTTATTGATTAGAGGCTACGAGATGTTTTAGGAAAAGTTCCCTTCTTTCAGTTTCATATCATCCGAGTGAGCATAAGCTCAAATTAAACTCTCATTCTAATTATTTTCTTCCTTCCGTTTATAGAAAATGCCTACCAAGAAGAACAGAAGAATATCGGGGAATCAACCATGCCCTCAGCCCATTCAAGTAGATCCTCTGGACGAGCATGTCTTCCATGCGGAATTCAAGGTTGTATTTACCACTTTAGGCAATTCAGTAGCAGCCCATAATGGACACCCAATTGCCATTTTGTCCAAACTAGTGGTCAATACTACTGCAGCCAGAATCGAGACTTCACTCGAATGAACCCTTCATCTTTTGCCAGGTCTAAGTCAGATGAGGTCCCACAGGAATTCCTTGATCAGGTGTAGAAGGTTACAAATATTATGTGGTGACTATAAGTGAGTCTGTTGAGTTGGCCATATATTAGTTACAGGATGGCACTCACTTATGGTTCAAGCAGTGGAAGTCAGAAAGGGCCGCAGATGCAGGGCCCATAGAATTGGAAGAGTTTGCCACTACTTTTCTTGATAGGTTCTTCCCACTAGAGTTAAGGAAAGCTAAGGTTTTTGAGTTTATTAATCTAAAGTAGGGAAACATAACAGTGCAAGAGTATTCTTTAAAGTTTACTCAGTTAGCTAGATACGCCCCTCACGTGGTAGCAGATAGCAGATCCAAGATGAGTAAGTTTGTTTCAGGTATGTCTAACAGTGTTGTCAAGGAGTGTAGGACCGTAATACTGATTAAGGAGATGGACATATCCAGGATCATAGTTCATGCTCAACAAATAGAAGAGTCTAAGAATAAGGAGAAGGAGAGGAGAACAAGAAAGATTGAATAAGTAGCTTTAACTTTACTTAGCATAGGTCAGAAGGTGGTAACTGTCCTCAGTTTCATTAGGGATCTTTATCCCCAACATCCTCTTCATCTAGTTCCCCAGTACCTAAATTTAAAAATTATAATAGGGGTAGGGCACCAGGCTCTAAGTCCTAAGGCAGTGTTAATAGTGCCTGTACAAATCCACTATGTGAAAAATATGGAATACACCATTAGGGTGAGTGTAGAGATGGAAGTGAGGTATGATTTGGGTATGGAAAGCTAGGCCATTGGATTTGGGAGTATCGGGTAGGTTCTTAGAAATTCTTACTCATGTCATTTGGTCTTACCAATGCCCCAACATCTTTTATGGATATGATGACCTATGTGTTCAAGCAGTACTTAGACATGTTCATCATAGTCTTCATAGATGAAATTCTTATCTACTCCCACAGTGAGCATAATCATGCATACCATCTCAGAATAGTAATACAGACTCTTAGAAATCATTAGTTGTTCACCAAATTCAGTAAGTACGAATTTTGGCTAAGGTCAATAGCTTTTCTTAGCCATGTCATTTTCGATGATAGCATTAGAGTTGATCCCTAAAAGACCAAAGCAGTGAGAAATTGGTCCAGACCCATCTCTCTATCAGATATCAGGAGCTTCTCAGGCTTGCCCAGCTATGACCGATGGTTCGTTGAGGGATTTTTGTCTATTGCATCCCCTATATCCAGATTGACTCAGAAGAAATTCAAATTCCAGTGGTCAGATTCTTATGAGAAGAGTTTTCAGGAGTTGAAGACTCGACTTACTACAACCCTAGTTTTGACTTTGCCAGATAGTTCAAACAGATTTGTGGTATATTGTGATGCTTCTAGAGTTTGTTTGGGGTATGTTTTAATGCAGAGAGGTAGGGTCATTGCCTATGCCTCTATACAGCTTACGCCCCATGAAAAGAACTATTCCACTCATGATCTTGAGTTAGTAGTTGTAGTATTTGCCTTAAAGATTTGGAGGCACTATTTGTATAGAGTGCACATTAATGTGTTCACTGACTATAAGATCCTGTAGTATGTGTTCTCTCAGAAACACCTAAACCTCCGCCAGAGAAGGTGGTTGGAGTTGTTGAAAGGCAACGACATGAGTGTTTTATATCATTCGGGTAAGGCCAATGTAGTAGTTGATACTCTCAGTAGGATGTCTATGTGTAGTGTTTCTCATGTGGAAGTTAGTTCAGGAAGTTCATCAGCTTGCCCGACTAGGTGTCCGCTTAGTCGATTTAGCAAAAAGTAGTGTATGGGTGCAGAGTAGTTTAGAATCATCTTTGGTTTTTAAGGTAAAGGAAAATTAGGATAGGGATCCCAGTCTAGTTAAGTTTAAATAATCAGTCATAGATCAGAAGATAGAGGTTTTCTCGTAAGGGGGAGATAGTGTATTGCATTGTCAGGGACGACTAAGTGTGCTAGGTGTAGATTACTTCAGGCTGCAGATTCTCGCAGAAGCACATACTGTACTATACTAAATTCATCCAGGGGCCACCAAGATGTACTACAACTGGTAGGAAGTCTATGGTAGAGTGAGATAAAGAAAGACATTACAGAGTTTGTAGCCAAGTGCTCGATGTGTCAGTAGGTTAAGATTGAGAATTAGAAGCCTAATCGGTCCATGTGGGAGTTTAGTATTCCTATATGGAAATAGGAAGAAGTGAACATGGACTTTGTGATGGGTTTGCCTCGTACTCATCGTCAACATTATTCCATATGGGTTATCATAGACAAAATGACCAAGTTAGCTTATTTATTACCAGTCCATACTTCTTATTCAGTCGAGGATTATTCCAAGCTCTATGTTATAGAGTTGGTCAGATTATATGGAGTTCTATTATCCATTATTTCAAATAGAGGTACGCAATTCACCTCTTATTTCTGGAAAGCCTTCCAAAAGGGTCTTGGTACCCAAGTTCACCTCAGTACAACCTTCTATCCTCAGACACATGGGCAAGAAGAAAGGACCATTCAGACTTTGGAACATATGGTAAGGGCATGTACCATTGACTTTAAAGTGTTTTATATCATTCGGCTTGACCAGCATTCAGATAGCTTCGTTTGAGGTGCTCTATGGGACGAGATATAGATCTCCCATTGGTTGGTCTGAAGTGGATGAGGCCATAGTGGTAGGGCCTGACTTGGTATTTAATACCTTAGAGAAAGTTTAGTTGATCAAGGAAAGGCTTAAGACAACTTAGAGCCGACAGAAATTATCTGCCGATATACGTAAAAAGGATCTCGAGTTTGAGATTGGGGATTTTATGTATTTGAAAATCTCTTCTATGAAAGGAGTGAAAAGGTTTGGCAAGAAGAGGAAGCTCAGTTTCTGATATGTCGGTCCTTACCAAATTCTCAACTATTTCAGAAAGGTAACCTACTATCTTGAGTTACCTTCAGACTTAGCTTTAGTCCATCCAGTGTTTCAGGTCTCCTTGCTAATGAAATGCATAGGTGACCCAACAGTTGTAGTCTCTATAGAGGGTGTAGATGTTCAGAATAGTCTCTCTTATTAAGAGGTTCCAGTTGAAATCCTTAATTATTAGATTCGTAGACTGAGGAACAAAAAAGTCCCTCTAGTCAAAGTTCTTTGGCGAAATCAGTTAGTCGAGGGAGCTAGTTGGGAAGCAAAAACAGTTATGTGGACCGCGTATCCTCACCTCTTTTCTGCAAAATCAGACTCAGCTCAAAGTAATAGTCTTTCCTTGAACTTACTCAGTTCCATGTTCAGATCTACCTTATGAATTGGATATCAGTGTAGTTGTATAGCATTATCATATCATCCATATCTTTATGAAATAACACAGTCATGTGGCACGTCTCCAAAATTCAGTCATTCTTCAGTAAGAAAATTTAGTATATCAGTAATTTCAGTCATGAAACCATGTTTCAGTTATGCATGCTCAATAAGTAGGTTCAGTCTCTCAGTATTCTCAGCTTAGTTAGTCTCATTCGATGATGAATGTCCCTAAGGGGGAGATATTGTAAGACCCCACAAAATTCTAAGCTTAATTCAGTCCGTTAATGCTAGAAAAGGGGTCCTATACTTAGAAATTTCAGCTAAGTATTTTCACTTAGAATTTATTTATCCTTCATAAGTTGGCAATCCTATTTTTACGATCCTTACGACCTTAAACTATCGAATTCTTGGTTGGCTCATGATCAGGAATGTTAATAGGTGTTCTCGAACGAGTTTCAGAATTTTTGAATATCATTTGAGGAACGTTTGGAAATTCAAAATAGTGGATCGATGCTATATCGATATGCCGCATTGCCCATCATTTTGATAAATATTTTCCTCAGCTCCCAGTGCTAAAATCCATTGAGCCGATACAAACTCGATGTGTTACACCAGCCATCGTGTTTACCCCATTAATGTGGAGCATCGGTGTGCCTGTCGCTGGGCACAATTTCCAGTAATTAAAAAGTCACATCCTCAGGGGTTATTGGGTTATTTTCCCACCTTATTCATCCCCAAAAACATAAAATTAAATCATTTCTAGGACAAAATTCATTCATTCATTCATCACAAATTGCTCTCAAGAACAAACCCTAGGGCCTTTGATTTCAAATTCAAGACTCAAAAACTAACCATCAACCTTCATTAAGTCAAGTACCAAGGTATGTGAAGTGCTTATCCAAGGGTTTTCTTCTCCCCTTGGAGTTCAAGAAACTCTTTTAAACTATAAGTTAGATAATTTTGTGAATTCCATATTAGATATTGAATGTATTCGTGGTTTTGGTTTTATTGGATTTCTAATCCATGGGTTATTACATGTTTCATGTGAATTTATTTATCATGTATGTACTATCATGTGAATTCATGTTGAACACTTGAAATTGTAAATTGGGATTTAAAATTATGATGCCTACATGTCGTTTAGTATCACGCGCATAGATTATGTTTCCCCAAGTGCTTGATGAATTGCTCATGTGAAATAAAAAAGAAAAATCATTTCATGCTAGCTTATGCATAAGTTTATATCTTACAAGTGTTTGATAAAATGTCTCCATGAATGAGTTAGGAACAAGTGCACATGGTTATGCTTTTCAAGTTATGGTATGCTTTAGTTTTCTTACTATCGAGTCCTAGGGGTATTCAATACCTAAAAATCTTGCTATTTAGCTAGAGCTACAGTAGTTATATAATGGTCTCAGTAGTGTCACAAATAGTAGCACTCAGTAATCAATGATAGTTTCTATTCAGTATTTAGTTCAAACCTCAATAGTTTAGTCAAGCCTAGTGCAGTCTAGAAATTAGTTTAGTGTCTGTTCAGTTGAGAGTAGGATTCAACATCAAGCGAGTGCAGGGATGATGGGTTCCCCGTCATATAGGAAGAGTCATTAGTAACAGTCCCTGTACTCTAGAACTACGTAGCCAGCATAGGATATGAGAAGTTACGAATCTTTTTATGCTTGGTTTTATTGCATAGGTCACCCATTAGTTCAGGCTTGATATCCTTAGTCCTTAGGGACAAAACAATACACCAGTTTAGTGGATCCACATAGCCAGCGTCAGTACCCGTGGAATGGTATTGACACCCTTTAACTGGGGTTATAGGTTGGGCCCCAATCTATTCGGAGAATGTTATATCGGTTAGATGATTACCTCTCACAGTTTCAGTTTCAATTTCAATTTCAGTCTTAGTACAGAACTCAGATCAGTTCTTCAGAATTAGGACTATCATAAATAGTCATTCAACTATCAATAATACAGTATCAGTAAACATCAATATTAGTTAATCAATATTCAAAAATCAATATTCAGTGTTATCATGACCTCAATTACAGTTTATGTATGCATGCTTGTACTCTCATTCAGTTATGATCATGTTGCTCAACCAGTTATTGTTCATGTATGTGAACCTATGCATATCAGCCTACCTCACTTTGCATACCAGTACATTCAAAATACTGATGCATACTTTTATTTTATGCAATGGTGTCTTAAATCATAGGTTCAGACGCACGAGCTCCTGACCATATTTAGCAGTCTAGCCTATCAGTAGCAGAGTTAGGGGTGAGTCCTCTTAGTTCGAGGACAAAGTTATTATTTCAATTTATCAGTAGTTCAGTAGTTGGGGTTAGTAGGGGGCTTGTCCCATCAACCCCATATTCAAATAGTTAGAGGCTTTCAGACTAGAGAATTTCAGACAAATATGTAGTTTTTAGTATTCATCTATCAGTATTCAGTATTTGTTTTCAGTTCTGAGCCTTATGGCAACTTCAACCTAGTTTCTGCATTTGTTTCAGCATTATTATTATTACCGTGGGCCTATCAAACAATATTCAAGACCCCTATTGGTGTTTCCCCATATCAACTTGTATTTGGTAAAGAATGTCACTTGTCTATTGAACTTGAGTATAAGGCATGGTGGACACCAAAGTGGCTAAATTTGCAATGTAATAATATAAAAAAGTTGAGACTAGAATAGTTGAATGATATGGACACATTTCATGTTGGTTCCTAGAAAATGCAGCCTTAGACAAAGAGAATATAAAATTTTATCATGATCGCAAGATTGAGAAAAAAGAATTCACCATGGGTAATATGGTACTGCTATCTGATTCAAGGATGAATTTGTTTCCTATCAAGTTGTGGTCAACATAGAGAGGACCATATATAATGGTAAAAGTGTTTCCCTACGGCGTAATTGAGCTTGAAAATAATGAAGGTCAAAATTTTAAAATGAATGGCCAAAGGGTAAAACACTATCTCAGTGATGTTGAAGAGGTCAAGGTGGTATGTCAAGTGGATCTAGATAGTGCTTGAGTAATCAGGCACACCCAAGTCATACCATGATGTTAAATTAGGTGCTTCATGGGAGGCAACCCATGAGATAGATTACTAAAGTCTGAGTAACCAAACTAGCCACATCAAGTGCTTCTTTGGAGGTAACCCAAGGTTTTTGTTCTTATTTATTTATAGAGTAATATGTATTAGTTATGCAGGGATAATGTAGAAATGAAACCAAGGAACTGGAACAAAAATGAAACCCACAAAAACATTGTATGATCATAGGTGTCCTATGATCATAGAAGTCCTAGATCGTGGGTTCTATTGTCAGCATGAATCCAAAATATTGATTTTCAAAAGATGATCCCACGATTGAGCACCAACGATTGTACAAAAAAAGTACGATCATGGTATCCATCATCTAATTAAACTTCTAAAACCAATATTTAGGTGTTGGAACCTACATTTTTAATGAACTATCATTGTTACATCCAATGATTTTTCTTAAGTGTCACAACCTAATTTACTAGTCATGATGGCACCTACTAAATCTTGCTTGTTAGTAAGCTGAACCATAGCCTAGAGTTATTTTCAATGGTCCAACTTGGTGGGAAATGCTCTAAAAAGAAAGGAAAATAGACAGTTCAATTCATAATTAAGTAAGGCAATAGAAATAGTATAAAAAGTAGCCATAACATAGAAAACCCTCTCACGGCCAGGTAGAATCAGTACAAGAGCTACTACAACACACTATAAGTTCTAGAATAATAAATACAATTTGTCAAAAAACAAAAGACTAGACACAAATAAATAGAAAGAAATGGGGTAACTTCGACTCCAAGAGCTCACCCTGTCTTTAAAATCCACCATAGGATGATCTTCGAATCAACGATGGTAACTAGTACTTCGATTTGCACAAAAAAGGTACCGAAGTGTTTTATGAGTACCAAAACCATGGGTAGTTAGTAAGAATTATCATTCTACTAAGCTAAATTATGATATAAATACGATAAAATGCAAGATAATATATCTAAGTCAAGAAAAAAGGCAAACCTAAGAATAACTCCCATATCATTATACACGATTAAATAAATAAACCGAAATAATAACATATATAACAAGCAATTATAACGACAAAATTGGCCCCCATAAGCCAATAAGTCTAGAAAAGTATGTAGGTAACCCAATGCAGGCTGTAATACCCTGTGTCTAGGAGCTACTCTATATCGTATGACTCATCTCTTTGAGTTATACATACATCATATGACTCATATATAGGGAGTCATACCTATATTAGTGTGGGGTGATGTGAAATCTATCTACGGTATAAGTTGACCCAAGAAGTCATCAAGAAAGGTATGAGTCTTATGAAGAAGAGTCGTAAGTACAACAGAATAGTTTACCTAAGGTTCTATCCAAGAAATGGTTGGATGATTCCAAATAGTTTACACAAGTAACGAGATATAAGTTTTGACTCGTATGTTGATCTATGTGTGCTACCCTTATCACAGTCAAGCTTATGAGTCATGAATGCTAAGTCGTACCTATCCATAAGAGGTGTATGGAAGACTAGTAAGAACTGGTGATCAATTTTGGTAAAGTTTAGCTAAGGGATTTTTGGTATTTTCCTCCCTTATAATGAAACATCCTGGGTTTTACCGCTTAGAAAATTTTTTGGAATTCTATTCCAGACCCAATACGACTCATGTGTACTAGTCGTATGCTGGGGTACGAGTGGTATAGTCGTGTCGCATAGTTACTAGTGTTAGTTGGTGGGATGGTTTTTGTCACTGGAATGGTTATAAATAAGGGGTATGAGTCATAGGGATTGGTACGAGTCATATCAATGACTCATATGGTGGGCAGTATTTGATCCTCTTGGTAATTTTTTCTGCCAGGGATACGGGTTATGGGTATAGATCATATGTTATGGTTACAACTTTGTTGGATAAGTCGTATACTGGAAAATGTTTGAGCTAAGGTTTGAGGCTTGGATACAAGTGGTAGGTACCAATCATATAGAAAGGTACGACTCATATGGGTCAGTCGTTTCCCTGCGATGGGATTTTAAGAGATTTAAGTAGGGTATTTTGGACATTTCCCTACTTACCCTAATTAGGAACCATGACTTCTAATACATTTTGGAGGTTATTTTCCCAATTATTATATTCATTAACACTTAGAAACTATTCCAAAACACTTCATAATTCTCTTAAGAGATTTTGGGGCAAAGAAGGCTAGGGTTTTATCTTGCGGATTACTTTGGAGCTTGTGTTGGTGATTTCTTTCCATCAATTCCTTGGTATAAGGCATTATTATATTCCCTTATTGTAATTTTAACTAAAGGCAAGGTTTATATGATTGATTTCATAGTTTTACTATTTCATGATTATTGTTTTCAACTATTATATAGGGTTTTTGATATTGAATAGTTGGTTATGGTTTCCTATGGTTTTAATTTTTCTTTTATATAAATTAATGGTGGTTTTGGATATTTGGATTGCATGGTAATGGTTTAATGGTCTTTGGAATTGGTTTTGAGTATATTATGCCCCAAGGTGCTTGATGAAATTCTTATAAAGATATGTTCATTGCATTGACTTCTTTTAATGGAACTCTTGCATGTTTTAAACTTAATAAAGGATTTATACATGGTTTAAATAGTTTGAACAGGATAAAGACTCAATGGTTGTTCTTTTGTAAAACATGAAAGTCTCCCAAGTAGATTTAATAGGGTTATTGGAATGGCACCTAAGTCCCCTTAACCTAAATAGTTTTGCTATGGATATTACTTGTAAGTAAGGGGTGGTATAATGATACCACTAGTATTGTCCTTGGTTAATAAATAGATAATGCTTTGGTTATTTTTAAACTAGTTTTAATTAGGCATTAATGGTGGGGTGTGTAGCAAAGTCGTAAACGGTGGTGGTCCTAGCGAGGACCAAAACCAAAACCTCATATTTATCGATATGAGGGATCTTGATGATTGTGTGCGTGTGTCACATTTTATATTGGGGGATTTATTAGTCATCCTATGGTATATTTCCTGGTCGTGTGGCTACACGCACCGGGATCCTTTCAGCAGGAAAAGCTAAACCCATATCGCCCGTGGGTTGTTAGAACGGCCAAGCAAGGAGAGCTGAACCCATATCACCCATGGGTTGTTAGGACAGCCAAGCTACACAGCCCATGTATAAAGGATTTAAAGGCATGCTAAACATGGTTCCTTTTCCCAGCACTGATATATGTATGGTTGTATGCATTATGAATGGTTTTACTTTGTTTACAACTATCATTATTTTATTATTATCCTAAGATTTATGTTAGCGATCACTTTCTAACCCTGTCTGCTAGCAGCTATATATCCACGCCATGCAGGAACCAGTTATTCTACTTCTCCTGGTTAGCATGCAGATTCAATATTAGCATTTGGTTTTGAAGTTGTGAGCTTCCATCCTTTTGGGAGCCATCATTTTATGTTATGGATTTCTTTAGACACTTTTCTTTTATTTTGGATATTGGTTTTGGCCATGGTTAGGGGCATGTCCCAACTAGATTTGTTAACTCTTTTGGATAGAGGATTTGTGGTACTTCTGAGGGTTAGTATGGGCAAGATCAATAATGGTGTTTTACTTGGCATCGGTATTGGTGTTGGGGATTACACCCTTGGAAGATATTGTTGGTTGTTTCATTCTATTACATTTTAGTATTAATCATATTATGTTTTAGTATTCTTTATAGTTTATGGTCTATGGTTTGGTTGGTATGGTTGGATAGTTAGTGTGGTATGATTGGAATTGGCTGGGTCGGTCATGGTTATGACCATATCCCAGATTCTTAATGAGAACAATAATGTTATGTTATTATATGTTCGAAATTTAGCCTACCTAAGGCTGGATACACGTGGTTGGGTTGGGTAAAAGGGGGCGATCCTTGGTCCTAGTTGGACTTGGGAGGCCCATTATGACATGGCTTGGGGTCGGGTCAGGTTAAGTTGGTATTAGATCCTAGGTTCATGGTCAACTTAGAAGTCCACAAAGCCGTGTTGATTAAAGTCTCTTTTAGGGGTGTGAAGTGCACCATACTCATAAGAGAGACACTATAATACATTTAGGAATGTTTCACTTTCTTGTTATTCTATCTTCAAGTTTGAGTTCTCAATCTTGGAATCCTCTCTAATACTTGTTTGTTCGTATTTCAGATCATGCCTCCTAGACATAAAACATAAGGAAATTCTTTTATCCCATCTTGGGATAATGCTAAAGGGGTACATCCTACATATGGAGTATATCTTTGATTTCATGGTCCTATTCCTGATGTTGTCAATCTATCCATGTTATTGCCTGATTAGTTGCTGCTCAAGCTGAGTAAGGTGCAGCAGGTTCTTTATTTACTGAGGCCACAAGGGTTGGTCAATTTATGAAGATGGGACCTTCAACTTTTACTTAGGTAAAGGTGGAAGAGGATCCACAGGGTTTATTAGATGAGATGGAAAATATTGTTTGGGTGATGTAAGCTACTAATATAGAGGGGGTTAACTTTATAGCATATCAGCTGAAGAATATTGCTTATTAGTGGTATGAGGAGTGGGATAGGGATAGAGGTGATATGAAAGATGAAGGGTTGTGGGAGGCCTTTTCTAATAGTTTCTTAGACCATTTCTTTTCTCAAGAGTTGAGGGAAGCAAAGATGGAGAATTTTATGAACCTCGAGCATGGGAGGATATTACTAAGGAAATATACTTTGAAGTTCCATCAGCTATCAAGGTATGCTCCTGATTTGGTGGCTGATATAAGGTCATGAATAAGAAAGTTTTTTTCTAGGTTAAATAGAGATTTAATTATGGAAAGCAAGACTACTTGCTGATTAAACATTTAGACATCTTGAAGTTGATTGTTTATATAAAGAAGGTCGAGGGTGAGAAGAAGAAGCTGGCAGAGTTTGGGGATAGGTAGGGAAAGAGGAGCAGGTTTTTTGATTAAGAAGGTGCTCAGTCTTAGGGTAGTAGATATAGTGGCAAGTGGCAGAAAAAGAAGTAGAGGGAGGGGTTCTGGCTCCTTTTCTACTAGTGCTCCTTACTAATTGAGAGACAGGCATCATCAAGGTGGTGATAATTCTCGTTCACAGATTGCCCAATATCAGGCGAGTAAAGGTCAGTCAGTTTGTTTGTGTACTAATTTTCAATTTTGTATTTGTCCTCATGGGGCTATTTCAAGGGAATAAGGGACAAATGCTTCAATTTTCATCAAGTAGGCCATCAACTTAGGGATTGTCTGGTCAATAACGTTGCTACGGGGAATAATAGATTCTTGTGGCTTCATCTTCTGTTCCTACACCTGATGGGGTGGCATCTACTTCTGTTACTGCTCTTGGTTCTAGTGTTGGTCGGAATAGGTAATATGCTTTGGCATCCCAATAAGAATTTAAGGCATCACCTGATTTTGTTATTGGTACGTTCTATCTTTTCTCTCATGACATATATTATTTGTTTGATCTAGGGTCCACTCCTTCTTATGTGACTACCTATATGGATGTGTCTTTTGGTTTTGATTTGGAAGTTATCTTGGATCCTTTTAATGTTTCTACCCTGGTAGATAACTCAGTTATTACTAGGAGAGTCTATAGGGTATGTGTGGTATTGGTTTGTAGCAAGCAGACCTTGGTGGATTTGTTTGTGTTTGGTATGGTAGATTTTGATATAATCCTAGGTATGGATTTGTTGCCTTTTTGTTATACATCTGTAGATTGTTAGACCCCTAGGGTTATCTTTAAGTTCCCTGGTGAAACGATTATAGAATGGGAAGGTAGTTCCTTAGCTCCTATAGGGAGGTTTATTTCTTATCTTAGAGCTCAGAGGTTAATCCCCAAGGTTTGTCGTTATCACTTAGTCTGGTTTTAAGATTCTAACTAGGAAGGTCCTTCTTTGTCTTTGGTCCCTATGGTTAATGAGTTTCCAGAGGTCTTTTCAGATGATCTTCCCGGTATTCCTCCGGATCGGGAAATGGAGTTTGGTATTGATTTGTTTCTGGACACTCGTCCAATATCTATTCCTCCATGTAGAATGACTTCGGTTGAGTTGAGCGAACTCAAGGAGAAACTTAAGGATCTTCTGTCTAAGGGGTTTATTCATCTTAGCATTTCTCCATGGGGTGAACAAGTGTTGTTTGTGTTTCCAGATGGGAAGAAGAAGATGAGGAACTTCTTGGATAAGTCATTCCAAATTGTGATTGAAACTACTAGCTCAGCGTTACATCAATTTTTTTGTCCAAAAGTGAAAAGAGGAAGAGTATTAGCCTTACATAATCAAACCTGTAGGGATAAATATGTCACCGATTTCCATAAAATTTTACAAGTGGACTTGTGGATCTTTATGTTATAACCTAGTAAACTATCCAATGTTGTGTAGAAGTTACACCATATTATCCTTTAATTTAAATCTATCTCCAAGATCCGACCATTAAATAGTAGAGGTCACATTCATCGCAAGTGGGATAACTACTTCATGAACTGTCCTGTGGGCTAGTGGATCCTCCACCATGATATAAGGAATGTATCATTCCTCGCAAATTTGTGACATAAAATAGAGAAGGATTTCTTCTCTCCTTTGCTGGAAAAAGCATTGCTCAACTCAAGGTCTGGTTTAACCAATTCTCGATCCTTTGCCAGCTTACAAGCTTGTTAACCTGTTGCCTGAAAATTTAGAAACAGGATCAAGTGAAAAGCACCAAAGGACTCAAAAATTTAAACTAAGATGGTTGCCTATTGACAAGTGCCTAGCAACAGCGCCAAAAATTTATTGTGTCCAAGTGCACATGAAAGTGTACTAGGACTCACCAAGTAATACAATGGCGTATTAAAAACCAAATTTTGATCTCTTAGAGACTTGTGTTAACAACTATCCAAGCTTAGTTCACTAATAAGATTAATCAAGTGCTACATAACCAAAAGAGATTTAAAGTTATAACATAATGTAAACTAAAACAAAGCTTGGATAAAATTAAAGTTCTTGGACAATCATTTGAGATAAAACCAGGGTCAAGGCACTGCGAATAGTCATACTACATTATATAACTTTATTAGTTAAGTTATTTATCTTCATTGTTGGTTCACGGGGTCTATTCTATGACTATGGCATTCCGAACCTGTAATCAAGTATCTAATTATCCCCCCAACTACATCATTGAGAGGGGATGCAAGAACTAAGTTAAATTATTTCATATTCATCCCCTAATTGAACCAAATAGTCCATTTATGTATATTCTTATCATAAATACAAATCATAATATCATTCAATGAAGGTTATGATCCTATTCTATTCATCCCATGTTCTAATCTACCATTCATCTTTTCGGCTTTACAATAGAGTTAAAGCAAGTATTCTAAGGGTCATGAAGACTCAAAATAGTAATAATAAGGATAAAAAAACAACCAACAATGATAAAATAACCATAACCAAAATAATTCAAAACAATAGTACTCATGTTCTTCGCCTTAACCCCGAAAAAGGGTATTTAGCAGCTCATAGACATAACAGGAATCACAATAGTATACTCTATGTTAAAACCCATAAACAAACTAAAGTACCGAGTTAAAAACCCTCGTTGAAGTGTTATCCATCATCCCTTAAATTCACAAGGTCGTTCAAGGTGTCCAACATAACAACTAAGTGTCCTATTTATACTTGGACAACAATTGCCAATTTTGACTTAAGAGCATGCCATGCCATTATTGCGCCATGTAGGCAGTGTGTCATGCCTAAAAAATTGAGGAACACTGTAATTTTACTTTCAAAAAGTTTACAAGGGCATTCCATGGCCTTATCACGACACCTATGGAGCGTGGCATGCCAACCACTCCAAAAATTCCCTATTTTTCCAAGCTTTGTCCCATGCTTTTGTCTATCAACTCCATGCTTTGTGGTGTTGTGTCCATGTGATTTCAAGATTGTGCAACATCCATTTATTATAATGATTAAATACCAAGATTCCTACATCATCAAAAAGTACACATTAGAGCAGAAAAAAAGATACAATTCAAGACCACAAATTAGTAAAAGCCATAGCTCAAGCTAAGAGTACTAGCTTTTGTCCCTTGATTCTTAACGTGGTGTTTGAATCCAAATTAAATATGAACACACTTCAAAAATTAAATTTACATAAAAATAGTTGGATGTTTATTTTTACCATGAATTACTCATTAGGCACAAGAGAAGTCCTTTAAACTAAGATAAATAAGCCCAGATAACAACTCCGAGGTGCATAAATCCACTTCATATCATCACCCCATGCTTAAATCCTTGTTAATCCTCAAACAACTCTTAACTCTAAGAATTATAATTTGAGAAGACTCCATACTTCTACAACAAGAAAGACATTCAAGGTAGTTCTACAAGGACTACATAGACAATAAGTTTTTACACAAAGGATGTAATACACAAGTGAAAGCTCCAAACACTACTTCAAAACTTCTAACATCAAAAATTGGCTCACCAAGTTGGAATACTCATGAATATTACTCAATCAAAAAGATTATACAAACCACCCTACTATCCTCAAACATGTGCCCTCACAACAAGAGATTTACCAGTACTCACTCACATAAATTCAATTATTACAAGAACACTTATAAAAATAAATCTATGCTCACTCTCATAAAGAATTCACAAGTTAAACAAGATGAACCATAGGCTTTCCCTTAGTGTAGTAATCCACTAATATCAGAAAGTTAGGACATAGGATCAAATAGATCTTTAAGGGTTGTAATATAGGCTAAGGGACATTTAGGAACTATTTTGATAAAAGTAGTGACTATCTGTTCTAAGAGCTTTAATGCATCACACTTTTCATTTATATCTCTCAATTAACACCCAATTTCCATCACATTTATCTACATACTTCTCTTATTTTGCCCCATCTCATTAAGATAATTCACATACAATGTAGTGGGAGTTTTATTTATGCATATTTATTCAATTTTGAACAATATTCATTCTTTTTCTTACACACTCCTAACCAAAACATATATCAATTTTCAACACCAATAGCTATTATTGGGGTCTTCACTTTCTCCTTTTTTCTTTTTGTTTTTCACTCTCGACTCATTAAGTTTTCACTATAGCTCTAAGGAGCTTTGGATTAATTTTAGGTCAAACAAAAACATAGAAATTGGCTACATATAAGGCTAGTAAAGAGTAGGCTAAAGTCTCAACGGTGCTAACTAGGATTATGCATAAGGGTAGGTAACAAAGGATATGAAACATGGATATCAAAGAAATGTCTAAATAATCTCCTAAACCCACACTTTTTATTTTACTTTGAACACACACCAAACAAGTTCTAGACATCAAATGAAACAAAGAATACACAAAAACCTTACACCACACACACCACATGATCAACTCAAGTAGGATCATCATAGACTCTCAACCAAACAATCATATAAATTCTAGAATTAAGCCAACAATATACAAGAGTCATAAACTAGAGCCTAGAAGTATCAAGAGTAATAATTCACACCAATAACATTCTTTACACAAAAAACCCACTTGCTTCAAGCAATCATATAGAGCAACAACAAGAGTATCTCACTTACCTAATCACCAAACTTTAAAATTTACTCCTAAAAAGAAAAAGGATACTGGGTTCATAGGGTGCCACATGGAAAAGATCTAAAAAGAACAACCATGGGATGAGTGAAATATGCACCTACTCAATAGATAACCAAACAACTAAAAACTAAAAAGTGAAAGTTTTTTTTTTGAATTTTTTCCCAAAATTTGTAAGTTTACTCAAAAACTAATAATAAAAAATTAAGTAAACATCGAATACTCAAAAACTGCCATATCACTTCACTTGAAACCTTGGGAATTTCCCTACCCCACTCTTACAAATCTACTGTGTCCCTAAGGTAAACTTAAAAGTAGAGATAGAAGTACTTTATGAGGCCTTTAAGCGTAGCTAGTAGCATCTTTAAACATCAAGAGGGTCTAGGGACCCTACACTTCATATTTTTCATGATCCTTAGCTCAAGTTTATGATACTCAAATTTTTCATTGATGTGCTATAGAAATATAGCACTTTCTATGCTTATAACTATGAAAATATGCAAGTTTCTTAGATCGTTTTGTTAGATATGATGCGTTATGGGCATGTTTTGTAAAATTCTAGGTTTTGAATGCCAAGTTCATGAAAAAGGTGAAAATAGTGTTTTTGGATGCTTATATGACCAATTTTGGATATTCGTGACACTTTTTGGATTGTTCATCTCCAAAGCATATGATAAAAGTTCATAATTTGAAGCTTGGTTGCAAGTGTTAAAAGGCTTGGAACTTACCTATGTCTACATATGGACCACATATAGCACATGTAGTTTGTATGAGACTAACGTAAGTGCTAGAATTGAATATTTAAAGATCCAAAGAGTAAAAGAGCTAAACAAAATAACTTTTAGCACTTTCTAAGTCAATTTGCGGACTGTATGTAGCACATGTGGACCGCATGTAGGAAAAACATGTGTCAGAAGTCAAAAATCCCAAGAGTAGACCTGTATGAACTTTTTGTTTGGGCACATGTGGTCACCACATGCGCCCAACCTCAGGTTGCATGTACCACTTTCTCCCAAGGACAGATTGTGTGTGTAGACCACCTGTAGCCATGACCCTTTTTCTCTATTTTGTTTGGGCTTTGGTTATAGGGTTTCCTCATGTACTATAAAAACCGCTTATGTAGTTTTTAGTAGAAGTTATGCACTCTTGATAATTACAAAGGTTGAGTAAGTTAGCTTGCTTTGAAAATCATGAATCTTTATATGTGTATGCACATTAGACTTGTTGGGACTTCAAATATGTTATAGGGGTGTAAAAATTGAGGAAAAATTCAAACTTTTTGAATTTTTAGTTTTTCTTCAACTTTTTTAATCCCTCATTTTTGTTAGAAACTAACGACTAGTTTTTCAGGTACAAATGGCATTAAAAACTGCTAAGAAAAAGAAGGCTGAGATATCGACGAGATGGGATGATTCCCCTAAGCTCAGTGGTTTGATGGAAGAGTATCCCATTGCACGACTTAGAGAGGCTACAAAAATGAAAACACAAAGAGTTACTAGAGGACAGCTGTGCCAGGTAGCCGAGACTATTATATTGAAAGCTATGGGATATACGCTATCTGAGTGGTCATAGTGGGGATGATGACCAACTTTTACTAATCCTAGGTCTCGGGCTGAGACTACGTAGATTTTCCAAATTGCATAGACATGTATAGCTCGACCAAGAATGAACTCAGCATGGATATCACCTCCATATTCTAATCTATTGAGTGATCATAAAGATGATGATGAGGCAGAGTCTGAGTCAGATACACAGAGAGTAGATTAGGAGCCCTAGTCTGAGGAGGGCCCCCAGGATTTAATCAAGGATTTAGAATGAGAGGAGTCATTACCAGTTCCCTAGACTGAGAAGGGTAACGTAGTTCATCTACAACATTCTGATGTACTTTAGTCTTAGGAGTATACAGAGAAGGCTTGCCTAAGGCACTAATACAACAGGGGTAGAATCATGCACCCATACATACCTTGAAGGCACCTCTTAAGAATAAAAATACTAGGTGGTGTGTTGAGGGGATGCGGGAGATATTTGATATAGAAAGCTATATTTTGGAGGCCAAATAGCCTAAGAGGCTTATTTATGAGAAGCGATGAATAAATATTTCTAGGTTTAGTAGAGTACCATAGTTATGGGCTTCCTTTGATCAATATTAGTTAGAGTGGATGACTAGACCACTCGATTCTTACAACCCAGCTATGGTACATGTGTTTTATGCATCATACCTTGCTATAGTAGTAATATTGATGTATAGATCTCCAAGATTGATGAGACACATGGAGCAACCATAGCTTGATCATGCTCTTATGAGAGGGGTCAGAGTTGATCTTTCAGTAAAGATTATTTGCTGGCTTATTTTTGGTCTATATTATATCACTCCTCTAACAACAGTAGAGTGTGACTACAGACTGATAGTTACATGATATTAATACATTATGTGAGAGGCTGAGCATAGATGAGAAAGGGATGAGATGGCTAAGTGCATAACCAACTATATTTCTCTTTTGGGTTATGAGACCTCATGGATCGAGGGTCATGTTGTGAGCAAGAAGAGTTCAGTGACTTGTAATGCAAAGTTTTGGTTTTTGCTTATTCGATAGCGATTGTTCCCCAGAACTTTAAATAATTTGTTGACTTGGAAGGGAGCAACCCTAGTTACTATTTTGATGGATAAATATTTTATTGATTATAAAGTTATCCTCCAGCATGAGATCCATGATAGAGCATTTAGAGAGATGACTAATTTTCCATTACCTTGCCTGATTCAGAGGTTTTGTGACGAGGCGGTGGCCCTAAGATATTCAGAGTAGATGAGATATTATGTGTGACAGCCACTACACAGACAAAGAGTGAAGGATACGATATGTTTGGCCCTTCCCAAGAGATTTAGTGAGCCAACTGCAGTACCTCGAGCCTAGAATGAGGGTCCACTAGTTTCCATAGAGCCTTCTGATGTACATAGAGGTGATGTGCGAGCTAGTGTTGATATTAAGATAAGAGAGCAGAGAAAGGCCCCAGATTTAAGTACTCAAGGCAAGGGGGCACCAACAACTTCTTTATCAACCCAGCTTCAACCTTAGAGCTGGTTGGCATATTTTTAGAGCCTACTTAGCTATCCCTTACAACTCCTGATACAGGTATGATTACTATATATCGAGAGTTCTTACAAAGCTTAGTGGATAGTTAGATGACCACTGATGATTGGTTGGGGTTATAGATATCGAGATGACTACTCTATATGAGCAGATGTATTCAGGGGTTTAATCTAGATTTGATAAAGCAGAGCTAGATGGTAAGCTGCATAAAGAGCTACCCTGTCTAATCTAAATATTGATTTATAGATGCATTTTGATAAGTTTGAGAGGTGGGTTACAACCTAATTTATAGAGACTGAGGTGCCAAATTTAGCCTAGATGAGGTAGGAAATAGATGTATTACGAGTAGAGGTGTGCTCTCTCATAGAGATCCATATGGCATCCACTCCTTATACCATACCCTAGCGGTCTAGACATAACCTCTGTAAGCACCCAAACATTTTTATTTCTTTGCATAGGAAGATGAGCAGGTCCCGATAGTTGGTGACAAGAGAGGTCAAATAGGATACTTGAAGGATCCTGATATGCTATATGACTAGGCTGTTAAAAAGACCATACATGAATTGATGGTTACTATGGTTGTTGAGAGGTGAAGGCATACAATGATAGCAATGGTTGCATCTTTTAGTAGTGCAACACCACCACCACTACCTCTTTCAGCTGATATGCCCCCATCTAGGGAAGCTCATAACATAAGTGCTTAGTGCATCCCAATTATGTTCTTACTTTCCTTTGTTTTTATTATTTTTATACATTGAGAATAGTGCACAACTTTTAGTGGGTAATAGGGTATATCATAACCATCATAATTTTTTGTTGTCGTACTTCTTTTTCTGTCGGCCATGATATGGTTGTAGAATCAACATGTCTAGATTAAAATTTGTGTTGTATTGTGTTTTTTTTTGTATTGTGTTATGTTTTTATGTAATTAGGAGATTTTTAAGTATTTAAGGTAGTAGTCATGTTTTGATTGATTTTGACACCCCTCCAAAAATTGTGTTTTAAAACTGTGTGAATGTTTATATGTGTGAACATTATGGATCTTATAATGACATTAGGATTAGGAATAACATAATCACTTGCTAACAATTGCATGAACCAAATAGGTAGTATCTTGTAATATTTACTCTATGTCATGTGTGTGTGATATGTTACTTAGTTCCTTTTGTGTGTTGAATTCAAAACTTTCCTAGTTAGTGTTGCCTAGGTTGAAGGGTAGTCTATTAGGAAAGGATCATAGGTCACCTTTGATTTTAGTCTACTTGTAGCCTAAATGACCTTTCTAATGTGAAATAGTATCCCTTGATCCCTATTTTGGGCCTTATCACCTATTTTTGTATATACACCTTTCACCTTCCAATTTATGTTAAAATGAACCTGTTTTTTCCCTTGTCTTTCTTGGACATTGTGCACTTCAACTCAACTAAAATGCCTAAGTTGAGGGTTTTTTATCATAAAGGTGCATAGTGTATAAAAGGTATATAGAAGGGTAAAATAAGAGAAAATGTTTGTAGGGCTGGGTGTAGTTGAAAAAAGAAAAGAAAAAGAAAAAAACATTATAAAAGAGAGAATAAAATACCATACCCAACCTGAATGTGCAATAATGAATAAAAAGGGAGAAATAAAGATGGACTAAAAATAAAGTTGGCAAACAAGTGAGACCCTAAGGTTAGTGTAGTGCAAAGGTGGCTTAGTTACTTGATATGTCCATATGTACCATACCAACCTCCAAGCCTACCTACCAATCTGAGAAAAGTCCTATAGTGATCCTAACTTGACTATCACAATGCTATGGTAAAGAAAATAATGGCAACCCTATGTTATTTGATGCACATTGATTGAAACTTCTCTTTTGAGTATGAGTGTATCTTAACTGTCCCCACATCAACATACATTATTTCATATGAGTGATTGAGACTTCTTTGTTGTAAGGGAACATGAGTCATATTGCTAGCTGTTTGTTTAGTTTGGGCAATGTAACTTATACTTATGCATGGTTGTCTATTTCTAATGTAATGACATACCTTGATCGCATTGTGTCACATTGTTGTACTTCATATTCACCATAGTTGGTTTTGAAAAATTGAGATAGGAGGGGAAGTTCTAATTTTAGCTTAACGTGTTGACTGACTATCGTGAATAGCTTAGATCTTCCTAGTTAAGCATCGTGTTTTGTTTTGTTTTGTTGCTTGAGGACATGCAAAAGTTCTAAGTTTAGAGTGTTGATTTGCTATAGAAATATAGCACTTTTGATGCTTAAAACTATGAAATATGTAAGTTTCTTAGGTCATTTTGTTATATATGATGCATTTTGGATATGTTTTGCAGGAAACTAGGTTTAAGATGCTAAGTTCATGAAAACGGTGAAAATGGTGTTTTTGGCTACTTGTGTGACTAATTTTGGAATGTTCGTGAGACTTTTTGGATTGTTTGTGACTAAAGCATGTGAGATTTAAAGCTTGGTTGAAAGTTTTAAAAGGACTGGGACTTACCTATGTCTACATGTGGACCACATGCAGTACACGTGGTCTATATGAAACTAAGGTAAGTGCTGGAATTATGGAATTGAAGATCCAGAGAGTGAAAATCTAAAAAAATCACTTCTAACACTTGCTAAGTCAACATGCAGACCGCATGTAGCACATGTGGACCACATGTGGCCAAAGCATGTGTTAGAAGACAAAAATCCCTAGAGCAGACCTGCGGGAATTTTTGGTCTGGGCACATGCGGTCACCACATGCACCCAACCTCAAGCTGCATGTACCACATTGCACCCAAGGCTAGGTCGCATATGGAGACCATATGTAGCCATCGACCCCTTTTTTCTCCTATTTTGTTTAGGCTTTCATTTTAGCGTTTCCTCATGCAAAATAAATACCCCTTATGTGTTTTTTAGTAGAAGTTACACACTCTTAATACTTACAAACATCTTTTGATTCTGAGATTCAATCATGAGTGGCTAAAAACCCTTTGCTAGGGTTATGGCAACCCAGGCAAATTGATGAAGTATGGAAAGTGCTATTTTTGTTCTGAACTAATACCCTTGCATGCATTGTATTATCATCACTTTAATAGTTATCGTTGTAGTTGAAAATGTTAGGATCCCACCTAGATTATTGCTACTTACTCTAAAAGAGCAGTGACTAGAAAAAGATAATGACAATAGTAATTTGGAGTTTAACTATCGATCCATGCCACTAGGTATTATCTAAGTAAGATGGTTAGATTTCATCTAATTAATAGAGACTTAAAAGGTAATACTTAATTGAGATCAAGCTAAGGGTTAGTAAGGCGACATCCCGAGACTCAAAAGGTAAAGGGTGAAATTCTTCTTCTCATCCAAAATACATAACTTATCGATTCTTTATGTAAGCTATCAGATTGGTTCAACGAAGCACGATAAGCCTACCAAGTTGAGAATCTAGGTTAAAATCCAAGTGATCACCTATAACTGATAACAACTAAAGTTGATATTCGCACTTGTTCGATATTCCTACTCAAAACCCCCATTTACTTTTCCATTTGATACAAGCCAAATGGCCTCTGGGTTGCTAGAGAGGATGCTTATAGGTCAAATGACACTTGAATACTTCTTGAGGGATATTGAAAGGCATCCATTGGATGATTATGATTACCAAAGAGACTCAAGGGACGTTAGAGAGGCTAATGGAGGACCAAACGGGGCTAGAAAGCCCCCGAAAGAGAAGATGCGCCCCATCTACTTTAGAGGTGCACCCAACCTGCTCTAGATCCACTAAATCCGGTAAAAATAGCCCACTATACCATTGGGATATGCCCCATGTGCTCCCCATATGCTCAAGCAAGTGCCTAATGGGCTTCTATGTGTTTGTGTTTCCTAAATGGGTCACTTTTGGGCCCATATGATGTAATAGCTTAGACTAGACTATAAATAGGATTTTTTTTTCATTTTAGTAAGTATTTTATGTTGAATAAAGAATTTGAACACTTGTGAGAGTGTGAGAAAAACGTGGATTCGCTTGTGTTGATCTTTTATTTAGAAATGTGGGTTGCTTGGGAATTGATTCCCTTGTGGTCTACGTAAGATTTAGGTTCTTTGTTCAGTTTAATTGATTGAGGGTTTAGGGTTTGATATACCCTTTATTTTCTTTCAATTCCTTACATTGTGTCTATCTTATTGCTTTTCTATCTATATTTAGTTTTCGTATTCATATCATAGTTTTGTTTTCTATTCTGTATTTTGTTTGTATATCATTTGGTATCCAAGTCCATCTTAGAATCGTTCCCATGATTCTAGTCTTGGGTTTTGCTATCTCAAAAATCAACAAAAAAGAGAGTCAAAAATCAAAAATCCCCAAAAAAGTACTATTCACATTTTAGTCCTAGGTCAAAATTTTAGATTTTTATTTTGTGTTTTTCTTGTGTTTATAGTGTTATATTTGTGTTCTCTAACACTATAGGAGTCCAGGGTTTAAATTTGAGCTTAATCGAAGTTCGTTTGAGTAAGATACCATTATTGAGAGTTTGAACTTGAAGGAAGTGAATAGAAACGAAAATCTTGAAAAATTGGTTGTGAATTTGGACAAAATTAAGTGTGGAATGTGTTTATAAGATTGAAAAGATCTTTGGTTCAAAATTTCATCGCATTCCAATCGTTGGTTCAAGAGTTAGAACATTTTGAAGTTTTGGTGCTCTTGAGGAAGATTCAAATCTTCATCTTGAATTCTTATTAAAAGGTAGTGTTTGATTCAAAAATAGGGAAGAAAATTGGTGAAAAGGTGTTTGTACAAAGGCATCTAAGAATATCCTAAGGATATCCCACAAGAAAGTACAAAGTGGGGGACCATTTGGAGGGCATTTTAGGCCATTCAAGGACCAAGGAGTGGACGATTTGTGATTGAGGTGCGCCCAACCTACGCCCAAGCTGTAGCCACACCCCAACGCACCTCAAGGAAGTATCCAAGGGTATATTCTGCGTCACACCTGCTCCCCACCTGCTTCAGCAGCCCCAATGCACCCCTCAGCGCAGAACACCCGCAATGAACGCAAACAGCCCCGAAACACACCTCAAACGCATTTCAACACTCCTACAACATCAATTCAACTTCTAAAACACATATCATCACTTTAAAAACTCAATTTCTCAAGGTTTTATTCTTAGTTTTAATTTCTTGATTTTTAAATCTCTTCTTGGATTCTTAAACTACTCAAGAACTAGTAACTCATCTACTAAGTTGATTGATTAGTCCTTGAGTCCTTTCTTTCATCGTCCTACTTTTCTTTCAATCTTTTGTCTTTTGAATTCGTTGTTAGTTACTGATTCAAGTCCATACATATTTTCTTTGAGTCATTTCAAATAAGGATCTATTTCTTAACCTTTAACATCTTTGTTGTTTTTATTTTTTTAAGTATTCCTTTTATATAGGTACCATCAAATCGGGAGAAGGTAGCCTAAGAGCTTCAGGAGAGATAAACATGGAAACTTTAATGGAGGCCATAATAAGTGTTGAAGGGGAGGCTGATACAAGCCAAACGGCCTTCGGGTTGGTAGAGAGGATTCTTACAGGTCAAATGAAACTTGAAGGCTTCTTGAGGGCTATCAAAAGGCATCGATTGGATGATTATAATGACCATAGAGACTCAAGGGACGTTAGAGAGGCCAATGTAAGACCAAACGAGGATAGAAAGCCCCCAAAAGAGGAGATATACCCCATCTATTTTGGAGGTATGCCCAACCCGCTCAAGATCCGCTAGAGCGGGTCAAAACAACCCATTATACCCTTGGTATGTGCCCCTTGTGTGCCCCATATGATTTAATAACCTAGCCTAGACTATAAAGAGGATTTATTTTCATTTTAGTAATTAGTTTATGTTGAATTATGAATTTTAACAATTGTGAGAATGTGAGGCAAGCGTGGATTCTCTTGTGTTGATCTTTTATTTAGAAACATGGGTTTCTTGGGAATCAATTCCCTTTAGGTCTACATAATATTTAGGTTCTTTTCTCGATTTAATTGATTGAGGGTTTAGGGTTTGATACACCCTTTATTTGCTTTCAATTCCTTGCATTGTTTTTATCTTATTGCTTTTCTATATGTCTTTAGTTTTCGATCCCAACCTTTGTTGGGTTGCTATTTTTGGTAGAGACCGTATTATCTTCAGAGTGGAGGTGTAGCTTGGACGTCACCACCCATAAACACGTGACTCAACAAAATAAAAACTACGTGAAGTAAGAACTCAAATACTTAAAAAATATCTACCTTAAAGTGGGTTGCCTCCCAAGAAGAACTTGATTTAGTATCGCAACACGACCCAACATTAATACTAAGCCAAATTCCTTCATCCTCTTTCTCTATTCATCCCACGTTCTATTCTATCATTCACCCTTTTTAGTTCACAATAGAGTTATAGCATATATTATAATGGTAACTAATCCTAAAAATAGTACTAATAAGGATAATAACACAACCAAAAATGATAAAAAATCATAACCAAATCAATTCAAAACAATAATACTCATTTTCTTGGCCTTAACCCCGGAAAAAGGGTGTTTAGCTGCTCATGGACGTAACAAGAATCACAATAGTATAATATATGTTAAAATCCACAATCAAACAAAATTAGAGATATAATAACTCTAATTGAAGTTTTATATAACCTCCCATCAAGTCCCAAGGTCGTCCCAGGTGTCCAATATAATAACTAAGTGGCTTATTTATACTTAAGTGCTTGCCACACCAATATGGCGCCATGTAGGTAGCGTGGAATGACAAAAATATGGATGAGCACGTTAATTTGACATTAAAAAATTTTCCAAGGGCGTGCATGGCCTTATTGTTCACACCTAGGCAGCGTGGCACGCCAAGCACTCCAAAAATGTGCAACTTTGCCAAGCTTTATCCCATGCTTTTTTCTTTCAACTCCATGCTTTGTGGTGTAGTTTCCATGTGATTTCCATTTTTTATAAAATCCATTTATCATCATGATAAACTCCAAAGCTTTATACATCATTAAACTCCACACATTATAGTATAAAACAACATACAATTCAAGACAGCGAACTAGTAATGGTTTATAGTATGAACTAGTAAAGGCCATAGTTTAAGCTAAGAGTACTAGCTTTTGTATATTGATTCTTACCTTGGTATTGTGACTCGAAATTCACTATGAACACACCTTAAAAATTAAATTTACACAAAACAACACTTATATGATTAATTTTACCAAGAATTACTCGTTAAGCATAAGAGAAGTCCTTTAAACTAAGCTAAGTTTGCTCGGATCACAACAATGAGGTGCATAAATCCACCTCAGAGAACCTCTTACTTCACCAATGGATTTTGGAGTTGGAAAAGTCTTGATGACATATGTTATATATTCATCTACCTATACTCCTCTTGATGTTACAAAATATCCCAAAAAAGTACCACATTCACACTAAAAGAGACCTTTTAAAGATTAGCATACAAATTTTCTCTTATAAGCACTTCAGACACACTTTTCAAATGTAAAACATGCTCTTTAAGGGATTTTATATAAGTAAGGATATCATAAAAATATACCACAACATATTTCCTAATGAATGGTTTCATCACATGGTTCATCAACTGCATAAAAATACTAGAAGTGTTGTGAGGCCAAAAGGCATGCACAACCATTCATATAGACCAAACTTGGTCTAGAATATTATTTTACACTCATCACACAATTGCATCTAGATTTGGTGGTATACACTCCTAATATCTATATTATAAAACATACAAGAACCATTCAACTCATCAAGCATATCATCCAAATAGGGAATTGTATGCCAATACTTTACCGCTATTTTATTGATGGCTCAGAAATCAATATACATGTGCACATCCCATATTTCTTTAGAACTAGAAACACCAGGACCACACATGGACTCATGATCTTGTTGATGTATCCGTTGTTGAGGAGTTCTCCAACTTACCTTTGGAGCTTCTTTGTGTCCATTGGATTACTTTGACAGACTGATTTGTTGGACAATTGAGAACCCAATGCAAAATCAATTTGAAGTTTAGTTCCCTTAAGTGGGGGTAATACTTGGGATAGGTCATTTGGTAATACATCATCAAATTCCTCCAAAACAAGAGAAATAGAATAGGGAATAAGAGAAGTAGAGTGGTGAGTATGAAAAGCATCAGCTAGGAGGAGCATGGGTGCCTCCTTATCATATTATTTGAAAAGATCCTTATTCTTAGCCAATATCACCAATGGACTCTTTGCTTTCAACCTCATCTTCTCCGCTTATTCATACCTCTCCTCAATTCGGTCCTCTTTTTTCCTTCTTTCTTATCATTCTCTTTTAATTATTTCAACTTTTGGTGACCCTCATTCACTTGAGATGGCAAAGTGGATGGAGAGTGAATTTGTGACCATTTAACTCAAAAGAATACTGATTGGTCCTCCTATTATTTTTGGTTGAACGATCATATTTCCATGGACTCCCGAACAAGAGATGACAAGCCTGCATAGGTATCACATTATGATGTACCTAATCATGATAGTTCTCAATTTTGAACCGAATCATCACTAGCCTAGTCACCTTCACCTTACATTTTCCTTGATAAGACATTTAGTATGGAATAGATTCTCCCATTGACTAAGTTCATCTATAGCCTAACTGATCATTGCACGCCTCACAACAAAGCTTGGAATCTCATACACTCCATCTTGAGGCAAAGCATCTTTACTATCCTCCTCTACTTTCTCATCTTCTTTGAAACCCTCTCCGTTTTGGGATTTTTCATCATTCTTATTTTCCAATCCCACCTATTCTCTAAGGTAATACAATTTCCCTTCCCTAAGGATCATATTTCTCCGGTTGGGACATTCATTTGCCTTATATCCCCATACTTGACATTTAAAACATTGAAAATCTTTAGGACTGGGAGTAGGATATTTGTTACGTTCATTCCTTGGCGGGTACTTCAAAGTCATCTTCTCAATGGGATTTTTGTCATT
Source organism: Capsicum annuum (assembly GCF_002878395.1). NCBI lineage: Eukaryota > Viridiplantae > Streptophyta > Magnoliopsida > Solanales > Solanaceae > Capsicum > Capsicum annuum. The sequence goes on along the minus strand of NC_061120.1, from coordinate 101,667,870 downwards.
GGACTTCTAGTATTTGTTCTTGTCCCTTCTCGATGATAATTGAGCTACCAATTTTGGTCTTACTCCAAGTGTTGGTAGATGAGTACCCCTTTCATTTACAAGTTTCCCTATCTTTGATATCCCTCTCAATTTCCAATTCTGCTTGGAAGATTTCTTCCATGGTTTCAAACTTGTGGATATTCATACATGAGAATATTTACTTGTTCAACCCCACCTTGAAATGTATATTGTCTTAGTTCATTTGCTCTTAATACCCGAGCTTCAAGATCAATTGTTGGAATTCATCATAATAGGCCAAGAAACTCTTTATTCCTTGCCTCAAGTTGTATAACTTAGAAAGTAACTCATGTTTATACCTCTTAAACATATTCATTTGTTTCATGAGTCCCTGCAATGCATTCTATAAGGGTAGTTTTACATCATTCATCACATTTCCAAACCTCTGGGCATAATCCCTGTATGTATTACCTCACCCCTTAAAGTAGGATATTACATAGCAACTCTTCTTCTCATCGGTGATGTCATTGACTTGAAATATCATTTCATAAGAAGACTCCCATGTGATATAAATCACTCTCACCTTTAAAATCCGGAAGACTAACCTTGATTGAATTGATACCCATATGTTGGCTTAGTTGATAATAACCTTGGGGTAATTTCCTAAGTTTTCTCTTCCATTACCACCATGTTGGTTCCACTGATCATAACCTTAGGGTCGGTTTCCCAACTTTGCTCTACTATTAGGGAGAAGACCAAATCTTCCACCTTAACCTTAATAACCTCTTTGATCCATTAGTCTATCTCTTATTGTTTTTCCCTCTCTTTCTCATCTATTTGGATGGGTTGGCTTTTGTTAAGGGTTACTTAGAATAAGGGAATTCAGTTTGGTAGAGGTCAAGGTGTTTGGTTTTGAGATTTATCTTGTTGTTCTTAGTTGAATTGAGGATGGAGTGGTTGAAAGGGATATTGGTTTTGCGTATATGTAGTGTCTTGAGGAATAGTATCATGTGCTTATAGTGGTGGATTGCTCACTTGGTGAAATATTTTTGGAGAAATGTGAACAAAAGGATTTAGATATTGCCCATATGTCGAGTCATGGTAGTTCTGAGATATGGATCTCTTCCAACTATATTGGACACACTCCCATCAAGTGAAATCATGTTAAGGTCAAGTGATCCTATCTTAGCATCCTTGGACTCAATTTTTCAGTTGAGAGTTTCAATAGCTGCTAAAATAACACTTGTTGAGTCGTTTTCCATAGTTTGTGAAGTTTTACCTTTCGTAGACATTGAACCTATGAAGACACTCACACAGGCAAAAAATACCTTTGTGTTAGAGAAATTAACCTCACAACTCTTCACACCTTTGTTTACCTCAAACTTGGCTCACAAATATTAAAAGATAGTTTATACTCCATGTGGTAGTTGAGGAGTCAATTTTTACTCTAGATTGGATTGGATTATTGTTTGAAAGACTCAAATAAATATGTAAGGACTTGGATCAAGAACTAATAACTATATGAAAAAAGAGAAAGGCTTGAAAGAAATCAGACGATGAAAGATGTCAGACTCAATAAATAATCAACCAACTTAGTAGGTGAATTACTAGTTGTTGAGTAGTTTAAGAATCAATATATGAATTTAGGATCAAGAAATTAAACTAAGGAATCAAACCTGAACAAGTTGGAGTTTAGGAGTGATGAATGCATTAGAGATGTGTTACACACCTTAGGCACACCTCAAAGGCATGTAAGGGATACCTTGGCATATTGGAGTAGGATGGGCACATGTCCAATGTATGAGGGAGCCCTAATTACTACCTTGAGGTGTGCCAGCAACCCCAGTGCACCTGTAGTGCAGGCTGGGCACAGGTGAGCCTCCCATCCCCTCTTGAATGGTCAAAATTTCCCCTTAAATGGTCCTCTTTATACTCTTCGTTTGGAATATCCTTTGAATATTTGGAGATGCTCTAGTATAAACACTTTTCACTCTTTTTATTCCCTTTGTTTCAAAACAAACCTTCAATTTTCTGAATTTTTCAACTTGAAGATAACAATTTATCCCAGTCTACCAAGAAAAGTAGTTGAAAATTCAAAATTCTTGTGCAAATACCTGTGAATTTGAACATAGTATATGTTGCAGTGTACGTAATTGGACATAAAAATGCAAAATACATTGTGTTGGGATGAAAAATTTAGGAAAATCTGAAGTACCCTTAGGATAGTACCTATGCAGGTACTTACAATCCATGTAAGTAGAACTTATGGGTCGTAAGTGACATCGTAGGTGTTAGATACGAAGCCCTAAAGTTTTACGGATTGATCTGACACTTATTACCATAAAAAATGGAATTTAAAACTCGTAGGTAGGGTTGTAAGTGACTTACCCTTGGTACTCTAAAAAGTTTTCAATCATTTTGTTCCACTCTTTTGTATCATGCACTAACAATTATTTTTTCTGGTACCATGACCCCTAAAGTAGCCAAGAAGAAGGAAGTTTAGTTAAGACTCCAGAACAAGTACCCAGAGCAGAGTGTTCCCATTGACGAGTACCCTACTAGACCAAACAACACTCTAGTAGCCCCATGATAGACTTGGGGTTGATCTTTAAGATAGGTTGCAACTATAGCAGTTGTAGCTATATTGGGCACCCATCCTACCCCATCACCGACTCAGCTGGGCACTCATCCTATACCAGTATAGGCCATTCCTAGATGACAATACTTAGACCTATTCCCAGGTAGAAGATGAAGAAGTCTCAGACCTCACCACCATTCTCTCCCTATTCTAAGAAGGGAGAGGGTTCTTCGAAGGATAGTTTAGAGGATGAGGTGGATTCATAGTCTGGGTATGGACAAAAGGTTGAGTCTAGATTAGCATTAGGGTCTATAGAGGAGGAAGAGGCTCCCAACTCCAGTCTGAGGAGGGTTCAAGGTGCAAACTAGGCCCTACAGGATATTTCTTTATCACTAGCATAAAATGTTCTTGCATAGGACACCCAACCTCCTATTGACCAAGGTCTGATTCTACACACATCTTAGTTGTGCCTATAATTGAGATAAAATTGATATAGTGTGTAAAGGGAATACAACATATCTTCAAAGAGACAACCTCATTATATAGCATGGATAGCCTAAGAGGAGTATTGCTGCTTAGAGGAGAATTGACTTGACTGGGCTAGAAGGGGCACCATACCTACATTACTCTTATGATCGGTAGTAGTTGGGGTGTATGACTCAGCCCTAGGGTTCATACAACCCAACTCAATTTCAGGAGTTTTATTCTTCTTATGCCTCCATGATTTACTTGGTTACTACATGGGAAGATAGAAGAATTGAGCATCCCCAGCTAGCACATACTTTAGTGAGAGGTTTTAGAGTTGATATTTCTATGACAACCATCCACCAAGTGTTATTTAGGCAGAGTACATGGCACCGATATACAATAGAGTTTGAATTTAGGATGATATTTATATGGGATAGATGCGCTATGAGAGATAGGGACTTTAGATGGAAGAAACTTGAATTTATAGGTGGATAGCCACCTAAATATCCTATTTGGGCACTGATTCCCCCTAAATTAAGGAAAAGGGAAAGATAAAAAAGGGAGCACTATATTTTACTGCATAATTTGGGTGGACTATGGTACGTTTTAGGTTGAGTTTGACTATGTCAAAAACAATATTACATGGGAGAGAACCACATTGGATTTCAGCCTAGTCCCGAGTTATAAGATAGATTTTATGGCACTAATCCGACTAGATATTCATGCTCATGCATTCAGTGAGGCCACCACTATCCCATTACCTTACCTTATCTCATGGTTATGTGATGCAAATATATGATAATTATTACTAATGTTGATCATAGAATTGAGGTGATGAGCACAACAGATATTAGTTGAATAAAGGATTAGGTGAACCCAATCCTTGTATAGAGAGCTCAACCACTTTTTACTGTGATTCCAATCTATTTTGAAGGAAGTTTAGTTTCAATCAATCTTGTTGAGATGGTACATATTGATGATGATATTGAGATAGGCTAGCAGAGAGTTGAGCCCAAGATTTCTCCTGAGATGGAGGGTACCCTAATAATAGGTACTTCAATCCTGATTTCTACATTTACGCCAACTGGGCATCCACTTTTCCGTCTCCCCATAATTATTATTATTATTAGAGTGCCACATGAGTTCCTATAGAGGTTGGTGGAGCGTAAGGATGAGCTGATAGCTTGCCTCACTAATATGGAGACTCAACATATCACACTATATGCATAGATCTCAAACTAGGTTTGGACTACTCTAGAAAATACTGATGCTCGGATGATGGACAAGATTAGGATTAGATAATGGAGTTTATGAGTAAGTTTCATGCCCAGATTGTTGACTTTGAGGGCCGGGTGGGGGCATAATATAGTGAGATAAAAGATCCGAATCTATTTAGGGTTTGGGAGGAGATGGGCACTTTATGCATTGAGGTGAATTCTCTTGTAGAGAGACAAGTTACGATCATGTAACACCCCATATTTTTGGGCTAGAGTTTAGACCGTCATTCCTACGTATATAGACTCGAACTGAAATATTCTTTATTAACATACATGTGGTAATAACTCCTATCATAATGCCCCATAAAATTCTCGAGTAGATTTCATTTTTAGTGTTATGTTTGAGGGGCTAATAACTAGAATATTTTTTTCTAAGTGTAATGAGGACTTAGAGTCATTTTAGCTGGATATCTTCGGGATAAAACTTTTTAACCATTCCAACATCTGTTTTTAGATTTTCAAGTTGCGTTATGATTGGGAAACCTCATAGTATATCTCGGATAAGTTTTGAAATTTTTTGGAATGCATAAGGTTGCATTTGGATTTCAAAATAGTAGCAAAAAGCATAGCCTATTACCCTATTTTCAGCATTTCAGGGTCAACTTCAAATGATCATAACTCTCTGAATATAATGAACTGGGAGATCTGATACCTATAAAATGAAATATCTTTGAGTATTCTTTCCAATGCAACTAGTTTAATTCAAATCCAACATCTGAGTAAGGAGTTATACCCATTTTACTTCAGCCTGTCAGCTTGTCAACTGAGGGACAGTTTCAAATTTTTTTGTTTTCTTAGGGGCATTTTAGTCATTTCACCTCACCCAAATTTCGTATATAACACCAGATTTAGCCCTCAATTCATCAAATATAATCCTTTTCTCAATTTTTCTCTCAAGAGCACCCCTTAGGGTTTCAAAATAAAAACCCCAATAACTCAAGATTCAACCATGGGTTTTCAAAATAAATTGAAGATTTGGAATCCCCGCAGCGTAGGCTTCAAGAAGCACCTATCATATTCACATATAAAGGTACGTGGGGTTATCTCAAAAATCTCATGGGCTTAAAAATTTATGTTTTAAAAATGGGGTTTTGAAATATGAATATAAACATGTTTCAAGCATCTTTATGATATTGATTTGGTCTTTAGCCCTATTTTCAAAGTGATTTGATATATTATATATGCATATACTTGTGATTCAAATGATTTTAACTTGAGAGCATAAATTATATGAAACCCCTCTCTTGATATGAAATTGTTTGACATTTTCATATGATGTGAATTGTTTGAAATCATCTTGACAAACATGAAATGAACTATTTTGAATGTGGATATGATTTTTGACTTGCAAGGAGAGGGTTATTATGTTGAAATATGATGAATATAATTGTTGTATAAAGTAATGATGTGATATTGATGACTTGCAAGTCGAGTATGATGATACCTTACAGAATATGATATGTGATTGAATCAGATGAAATTTGAATGCATTGATTTTACACGAGATAGGTGGATGCCCGAAGAAGGCGTTTGAGTTTAAGTGATCATCGCTGGAAACTGTGTTTGCCGACATGGGAACTTGGTACCATGCTTTGTGATATTGCGTACCTGACTTTATGTCATTCCCAAATTAGGACAATAGTTAGGAGCCCTGCTTGATGATCTTGCGCACTACCATTGGGTTGAGACACCCTGCTGTGTGATCTTGTGTGTCTTTCCCTTACTTATACTCTAATCTCGGTGGCAACCAAGGTTTGACAGTTGGTGTAAATATGATATGTAGGGTATTCTACCTAGCTCAGCTGCATTGCATTATTGTTGAAAACAATTACATTATACCCATATGTTTTCAAATGATTTGATATGAAACTGCTTTATAATAGCTCTCAACTATATTTTGTAAAACTATTATGTTTGGTTTTGATATCTCTGCGTACCAGTACTTTTTTATTAACCCTCTTCCCTCTCAGGTTTGGAGGCACAGTCTAGGGCTCTAGAAAATCAGTAGATTTTCTCAGACAGATTCGAAGAGTCACTTGGTGAGCCTTCTATATTTCGGAAGGCCTGGTATCTGCTAGTTTTATTTGTTATTTATTAGTTTTGGGTCTACTGGGGGCCTTGTTCCAGTTTTCAGATAGATATTTGTTTCAGTCATGTAGTAAAGATTTCCAGACATTATATAGATATTGATTGAGATTGTGGGACATTATTCCCCATTATTTTTTTCATATGATTCTTTACCATGTTTTCGTTATATAGTGTATCTTCCGTATTTCTTTTTCATATAAGTCATGTGCATGATTACTAGATAGATAAGGGGTGTTTTGAGCCTTGATGGTTCGGAATACTCGTCACGACCAGGGCCTCAGTTCAGGTTGTGACGAACTTTGTATCAAAGCACGGTTCATGGTTCCAAGGTGTCTGCAAAATTGCATCGGTAGAGTCTTATTTATGGGTGTGTAGCACGCCACACTTATAAGCAAGAGGCTATTAGGCATTTAGGAATGTCTCTCTTTCTTCATGTTCTAGTCTGTGCAATAAAGTCAGAATGTTCCCTTTCATGCTCTAATTTATGCTATGGTGTCACCCATATAAAAGTAAAGTCATCCCAAATTCTTTCCTTACACTGACGTTCTCAGACATGTCCCATTATTGGGTTGATTCAAGTGTAAAAAGTTTTGAATCTACATGATATACTCCTTTTTGATTGAGTCCTATAAGATTTTAAAAATTGTACAAAGACTTGATTGGAGTCTGTTAGTACATCAATATGTGTTGATTCTGATGTAAATATTTATCCTGATGCAATCGTGCATTCTAGCTTAAGGTATTAAGTGTATCTAGTTACTCTCAAAATCTTGTTACAGAAGTGGACAATGTATAGTAGAATGTTGGAACTGTATTTCCACCCGAATAGTAGCATAAGTTAAAGTATTTTTTTCATGACCTATTGGTAGTGATATTAGAACCAAAAGTTGGTGATGTAAAGTCACAAAGTTAGAAGTCAGAGTGAGGGTAATTTTGTGTAAATGAATATTTCAGTTAAATAACCGATGTTTAAGGATGATTTACCCCTTTATAGTGATAAATTAATGTGGTAGCTAGCAGCATGTGTGGACGGTTTGGTAGTCCATTGAGGAAGTGTTTTACTCAGATTTTTATTTATATAGAATAATATGTATATTATGTGTCAATTTTCTATCCCTTGTAATATGTAATCTTGTTATCATGGTATTTTTTTTTAAAAAAAATTAAAGTATAGTGAAGCCGTGTGGGGATCTTTTGATTCACTAGCATAGTTGCCTTGTCATCTATCTCATTTTCTTTTTTAGAATACAAAACCAAAGTCTAGTGAAGCCGTGTAAGGCTCTTTTGATTCACTAAAAACTTATTTTCCAACTTGTTGTTCTTTTGTTGGTTTAATATATGTATGGCTAAATCTGTTTGCATAGTGTTGAGTTGGTAAAGAGGTAATTTATCCTTGTGAGTTAGTTTAGTATAAGGTAGAGCAGGATTTGTTAGTTAGGGCGATTTTTTGGTTGCTTGAATGTGAAAATGGCTATATTAGCGAGTAAGTTATGATTATAGACTCATTCTTGTTTGAGGAATTTGAAGGCAGTCTAAATGTATGATTGAGTGAGTAAGTATGAGGTGAGAAATCCGTATAAGTAGAAAAGATGTATGGGGTTATAATATAAGATTAAGGTTGATCATGTCTATTATGTGACCTTAGCCCTTGACCTTGTTTTGTTGGTAGTTGTAAACTAGTACTACTTATGAGAAGGTATGTAGCAGATTTTGAAGTATTTGGGATAGAATGTTCCAATTTGATGGATTAATATATTATGTTGCACTCGTCATTGGTGGTAGATGATTGATGCTAGACCATTGGCTTGAATTTAATGTAGGATATGGATGTAAGAATATTGGTATGAGATTAATGATGTATGTTTGTGGGAGTAAATATTAGTAGGCTTGATGTGTTGAAATAGTACGTGCTAATGAGTTATGATAGAAAGACCGTAAGGTCAAGGTCGATTATTGTTGTCATGAAGTTCTAGTGTACTAGTGTTTCTTGATGTTTATTTCATGGTTTCCAAGTAAGAATCATGCGTAAGGTTGAGTTGTAAAATCATGTTTTGCACTAGACATTAACTTTGAACAGTTAAAGTTCATAAAGGTGGATGCGATGATTTCTTGATCAATGATGTTAGTTATATGAAAGTAATCTAATAGTCTTGAACGGTGTATGAAACGGCTTAAGTTTAAATTGATTCATAATGAAGTATAATATTATAGGTATGGTGTAGAAGTATGCCAAGGTGATATGAGGTTGCGGAATATTTTTTTAAGACTATTACATAATTTGTGTGGCTAGTGGTACCATTGAATTGTTAAGTGGAGAAAGACTAGTTAGATGGTATATGGTGATCTGAATAGCCATGTTAAGTGTTAGAATCTAAGTTTTAGTTTTGAAGGTTGAACTGATAGAAATAAGTGTGCAAGCATTATACTATGACTATTGGTGGCTATGGAAAGATAGAGTGTATCCCAGAAGGTAGTCATTCGGGTTAAGTCTACGATATACATATATTGTCATTTTGTTTCTTTCAGACCCTAGAGTGTAGTAAATGTAGTTCAGTTAGAATCTGGTAAGGGATCTCCCAAACTCTAGATGATGACTTGAAGCTAAGGGGGAGATGATAGAACGAATGACCAAGTAAGGCTCTCAAATTCTAGTAGTAATGAAGAATGATTTAGAACATCAGAAAGTGAGGGTGAATCTCAACCCATTCCTACCTCAGTGTTTTTTTTTAGTTATTCAGATGCTAACTCATGCCTTACGATCCAGTTCCGTGATCGTAGTTCATGAGTTCTAGTTCATTTTAGTAGTCGAAATCAGATTCCTTATGTTATGAACTCTAGTAGAGGTCATGCAACTCATGACCCATGTACTCACTCTTTATAGTGTGCTCAGTTCCGTATAAAAATCTTTTCATGCTTCAGGATCTTATGTTTTAACCTTTTAGTGACCCTCCCTATGCAATGATAGTAGTGATGATGTAAATGTTCTTATTGATAGAAGATCACAGTATGCTTTCTTAGATAACGCCATAAGTATGAAGTAAGAGTTGGGGCCAAGTCTTTGATACTCGTGATGGTTAGTGGAAAAGTTTGTGTATGTATGTCTTAGGGTAGCGCGTGGGAGTTATATTGACAATAGTTTAGAAACTAAGTGAAGTATGTATTTATGGGTGGTTGCCTTGAAGTAAACATGTGGTTATAAAATAATCTTGAATGAGGTTTTGCGATTGTACTGGAAGGTTGCAATATGCATTAGCGACTTCATATTAAGAGTTCAGAGTAGTCATTGAAGTGGTAAGGCATGTTATGCTTAGGATGTGATCTTTAAAAGAGGTATAGAAGGTGGCATCATATGGTTTAAAATAATAGCGTGGTGTAGCATGTTGTATTTTTTTGACTTAGAGTTAGGCTTGATCGCGGTGTAAGGATTAAGCTATTTTAGACATTAGTAGAAAAAAAATTGTCAATGCTCATATGCGAATTTTAAGATGAATTGAATGAATATGATATTTATAGGGAATAATATAGTTAAGGGATATTCGAGAAGTGTGCTAAACTTGAAAGTAAGAAGTTGTATTGCCAAAGGTCTGGTAATTCTATCCTAATTTAGGAGTTATATGTCTATATCTAGACTACAGAGTGGTGTTATTGTGATAATTCCTTAGTGGGTGTCTTGTGTAATCCATACCTAAGATTCGTGGCTCCCTATTACTGCTTGAACTTCCTTAGAGAGAGTGTTGAAGAGAATACTCCAGTTAAGTATGAAGGTCCAGCATAATTCAGTCTATATAGTCAGTAAGTCAGTTTAACAGGCAGATTCGCATGGCTTTTTTTCTCGTCGTTTCATTTATTCATGCTACCCAAAATCTCAGACATGCTACTATTCAAAGATAGAGTATACCAGTAATTGCGAGTACAGATCAGTTCATGCATTATGCATTAGATTCAGATTCTAGAGGTTAAGTTATGATTCAATTCGTAGGTGCCCTGTGCATCGCCTCCATTTCCCAAGTATCTTAGTAAATTGAGCATTCATAGAGGGACATAGGATCCCAAGGGGGATATACTTCATTCAATTGTATGCATAGATTCTTATTACAATTCTCGCACGAGCTATCATTGCGTATTCAGTCATACATTCATACGTCAGTTTAGTCAGATATGAATGCATTAGAAATGCATGTTCAATAGAAAAAGTTCAGCTTATCAATGTATTTAGTCCTGCATTCATGAGAAAAACTCAGTCACAGATCCATGCATCAGAATGCATGTTCATTATGAGAATTTAGCTTATGAATAACTTCAGTCGTGTATTTCATGTATCAGACATACAAGTCCGGTATAAGAATTTAGAACATCTGTAGTTCCAGCCTTATAGTCATGTTTCAGATCAGTGTATTCTTTCTTAGAGAAACATATCATGTCCGCGTTATTCCATACCTCTAAGCTTTAATATGTTCCTACCTATCATTCGAGGATGAATAATCCCAAGGGGGAGATAATGTAACACCCCATATTTTTGGGCTAGAGTTTAGACCGTCGTTCTTACGTATATATACCCAAAATAAATTATTCTTTATTAGCATACATGTGGTAATCACTCCTATCGTAATGCTCCGTAAAATTCTCGAGTCGATTTCATTTTTAGTGTTAAGTTTGAGGGGCTAATAACTAGAATATTTTTTTAGAGTCATTTTAGCTGTCTATATTCAGGATACAACTTTACAAACTTTCCGACATCCGTTTTTAGATTTTCAAGTTGCGTTACGATTGAGAAAGCTCATAGTACATCTCGGATAAGTTTTAGAATTTTTTAAAATGCATAAGACTGCGTTTGGATTTAAAAATAGTAGCAAAATGCATAGCCTATTGCCCAGTTTTTAGCATTTTGGGGTCAACTTCAAACGATCATAACTTTCTAAATATAATGAAATAGGATAGCTAATACCTATCAAATAAAATCTCTTTGAGTATTCTTTCCAATACAACTGGTTTCATTCAAATCAAATATCTGAGTAAGGAGTTATACCCATTTTATTCAGCATGTTAGCTTGTCAACTGAGGGACGGTTTTGAATTTTTTGTTTTCTTAGGGACATTTTAGTCATTTCACCTCACACAAATTTTGTCTATAACACCAGATTTATCCGCTAATTCATCAAATATAGTCCTTTTCTCAACTTTTTTCTCAAAAACACCCCTTAGGGTTTCAAAATAAAAACTCCAATAACTCAAGATTCAACCATGGGTTTTCAAAATAAATTAAAGATTTGGAATCCCTGCAACGTAGGATTCAAGAAGCACCTATCATATTCACATATAGAGGTACGTGGGGTTATCTCAAAAATCTCATGGGCTTAAACATTCATGTTTTAAAAATGGGGGTTTTGAAATTATGAATATAAACATGTTTCAAGCATCTTTATGATTTGATTAGGTCTTTAGGCCTATTTCTGAAGTGATTTAATATATTATATATGCATATGCTTGTGATTCAAGAGATGTTAACTTGAGAGCATGAATCATATGAAACCCCTCTCTTTATATGAAATTGTTTGAAATTTTTATATGATGTGAATTGTTTAAAATTATCTTTACAAGCATGAAATGAACTATTTTGAAAGCGAATAAGATTTTTGACTTACAAAGAGAGGGTTATTATGTTGAAATATGATGAATATAATGGTTACATGAATTAATGATGTGATATTGATGACCTGCAAGTCGGGTATGACGATACCCTACAAAATATGATATGCGATTGAATCAGATGAAATTTGAATGCATTGATTTTACACGAGATAGGTGGATGCCCGAAGAAGGCATTTGAGTTTAAGGGCTCATCGCTGGAAACTGTGTTTGCCAACATGGGAACTTGGTACCATGTTTTGTGATCTTGCGTACCTGACTTTATGTCCTTCCCAAATTGGGACTATGGTTAGGAGGCCTGCTTTATGATCTTGTGCACTACAATTGGATTGAGACACTTTGCTGTGTGATCTTGTGTGTCTTTCCCTCACTTATACTCTAATCTCGATGGCAACCGAGGTTTGACAGTTAGTGTAAATGTGATATGTAGGGTATTCCAACTAGCTCAGCTGGATTGCATTGTTATTGAAAACAATTATATTATCCTCGTGTGTTTTCAAATGATATGATATGAAACTGCTTTATAATGGCTCTCAACTATATTTTGTAAAAATATTATGTTTTGTTTTGATATCTCTACATACCAGTACTTTTGTATTGACCCCATTTCCTCCCAGGTTCGAAGCCATAGTCTAGGGCTCCAAAAAATCAGTAGATTTCCTCAGACAGATTCGTAGAGTCACTTAGTGAGCCTTCTATATTTCGGAAGGCCTCATATATGCCAGTTTCATTTATCATTTATTAGTTTTGGGTCTACTGGGGGCCTTGTCCCAGTTTTTAGATAGATATTTATTTCAATCATGTAGTAGAGATTTCGCAGACGTTATAGAGATGTTGATTGAGATTTTAGGATATTATTCCCCATTATTGTTTTCATATGATTCTTGACCATGTTTTCGTTATTTAGTGTATCTTCTGCATTTTTTTTTCATATAAGTCATATGCATGATTACCAGATAGATAACAGGTGTTTCGAGCCTTGATGGTTCGGAATACTTAACACAGCCAGGGCCCCGATTTGGGTCGTAAAAGATCATTTACCCGAGTATCCCCTAATTCTTATATCTATTACCTCCATGTTAATATATGTAATTTGATTTATTTACTGAGGAGAACACGGTCCCAATTATTAGGACTAAGAGGAGTTGAGAGGAGGAGCTATAGGACCCCACCATACTATTTGACTTTTCCTTAAAAACGTCAACCATATATTATAGGGCATACCACATAGTTGATTAGAAGACAGGATATGAAAAAACAATGAGTGCATCTTTCAGCCATGCCCTGCAATCATCTCCTACCCTAGATGGGGATAAGTCTAAGATTGATGCCTAGAGAATCCCAGGTATGTACTCTTCCATTTATTTGGATTGTAGTTAAGCACTACGAATAATGCATACTCTTTTTGCTAGGGTGGGGGTACACCACAGTCGAGGTTTTTTTTGACATATTTCTTTACCCAACGACTGTAGTATCTTAGTAGAATTGGCAAGTTTAGGTTGTTTCGTGTTTTGTGTAGTATATGTGTTATGTTTTGTTATGTTTAACTAGGAAAAAATAAGGAACGTAATGGCAATTGGTGTATTTTTATTGTGTTCATGTTTTTTGATAAAAATGATACCCCTCCTTTCTTATGAACTATGTAATGTGTTTATACGTGTGGCCACTGTGAATCATGTTATGGAATTTGGACTTAGGAATAAAATAGTCGTAGCTAGCTTTTGCATGAGCTATATATGTAGTAGCTAGTAATATAATCCTATACTCTGTGTGTCAGAGATGCTTACCTAGTTTCCATTATGCATTTAATCTAGAACATTCCCTGTTAGTCTAACCTAGGTTGTAGGATAGTTGGTTAGGAAAGAATCATAGGCTATTTTTTATTTAGTCCACTCTTTGCCTAAATGACCATACAAATGTGAAAAAGTATCCCTTGATCCCTATTTTAAGACTACATAAACGTATTTTCTTGTTTTCCTGCTTTTACCTTCCCAGTTTAATTACAATGAACCTATTTTGGATTTGGTCACTCCTTGGAGGTTGTACACCTCAACTAAGGCAAATCACCTAAATTAAGGGTGGCTATCATAGGGGTGCATGGTTAAAAATTAGATATGAGGAAGGGTTTAAATAAGATAAAAGAAAGTAGGGTTAGGTGTAATAAAAGAAAAAAATGGTAAAAGTGAAAAATAAAAACAAAGAAAAAGAGAAAAATAAAAAAATAAAAAGAAAGAATAAAAGAAACTGCACCCAACCTGGATAAGCAATAAAAGAGAAAAAAAGAGAAATAAGGGAGAAACAAAGAAAAGTTGTTGTTTAGAAGTTGACCCCAAATGTAATTAGTGTCAAGAAGGGTTAGTTACTATTTTTCAAATGTATCATACCAACACCCAAGTCTACATTACAAGCCGAATAAAGTCCTATAGTGATCCTAGTTTGCCTGTCTAAAAAATTAAGTTAAATAAAATAAGGAAAATCCAATGGTATTTTATGTACATTAACTGGAGATTCTTTTGTGAGAGTGAGTGTCTTGATATCATCAACACATTAACATACATTATTACACTATAAGAGTGGGACTTCATTATCGTGATGGTACATGAGTTGTGTTGCTAGTTGCTTATCTGTTTGGGTAGTTTTACTTGTATGTCTGCTCGGTTGTTTATTGATAATGTAATGCCATATCTTGATTCCTTTATGCTGCATTGTTGGGCTACATAGATCCACACAGTTGGTTTTGAAAGTTAAAAATATTAGGGGGAGATATGTTATGAGATGAAATTGAGTAGACTACCGTAGGTACCTTAGTTTTCTCTTGGTTAAGCATTATATTGTTTTGTCATATGTTTGTTTCCTGGGGACATGCAAATGTTCTAAGTTGAGGGTGTTGATGTGCCATGGTTTCATGGCATTTTGATGATTAAAACTGAAAAATATGCAAGTACTTAGGTCCATTTTGTTAGATATACTGCATTTTTGTATTTGTTTTGCAGGAAACTAGGTTTTTGGAGATGAAGAGAAGAAGAGATGATGAAAAGTGTGGGAGGGACACTTACGACCCTTAAGTGTTACCTATAATGGTCGTAGGTCCCTCCGCAGGTTTCAGAAGAAAAACATCTAAGAATCTAAAATTTGAAGATCTTTTCTGATAGTTACGAAGGGGCACTTACATGGTATAAGTACCAATTATGCCATCATAAGTTCCTTTGTAGGTATAACTTTTTATAGCTTTGAATATCTATAACACTTACGAAACCCACTTATGGGTAAAGTACCACTTATGACTCATAAGTGGGTTTGTAAGTGGTCACCGATCCAGTTCTCCTTATTTTTTTTGGTTAGGTTTTTAGGATTTTGATGTATTCTATAAATACCTTTTTGATATTTTTACATTATTTTACGCACTCTTTACATTCACAGACATATATTGATTCTGAGATTCAACTTTTGATCTTGGATTCCTTTGTTCTTGGTTTTTATTATTGATTATTAATTTTAGGTTTTGGGTTTTGTTATTAATTCATTGTATGAGTATTCATATGCTTTATTTTACGAATTCAATGGATTTTCTTGCAAACATGAGAAGCTAAAAAACCTAATTAGGATTGTAGGAACACTAGCAGAATAACAAAGTAGGGAAAGTGTGAGGTCTTTCTAAATCAGCTTTTATGCATGTATTGTGGTCTTGTTTGGTTATTTGCTTTCTTAACTACTACATAAGTTAAGAACTTTCTTGTATTCTAGATCATCTTCACAAGGGAGGTTGAGATTAGGTTAAAAAGATCATAACAATAATTTGAGGCTACCGACCCTTTTCTAGTTAACTTAACTCACAAAAGGACAGTTAATTTGGGATCAAAGAGAAGGGTTAGCAAGGTGACACTCTGAGACTCACAAGGTAGAGGGTAAAAATTTTAGCAAAGGCGTTCATAAGATATTTGTTAATATATAACTTGTCAGATTCTGCATGCAGCGCATTGAGATAGTTGGATCAAGCATGATAAGTATATTATGTTGTAAATCTAGAGGGAACATAGTCATAGTATTCATCTCATATTGATTTAAATCTATGGTGATTAAGACTTGTTACTACTTCATTATTCTCACAGTAAATCACCCATTTAATTTTCTGCATTGTTTGGCTACTTCAGCAGATTCGTGAGAGATATTTGCCTATTCCCTATGGGTTCGACCCCAACCACTTATTGATTACTATATTTTACATTAACAATATTACATTGATTTGGTGATATAAATTATGCGATATTAGCTGTTAAGGAGCCGTTTTAGCGATAGTTACTTAAGCAAATCGGTAACTGCTCAAGAGGTAATCCCCTTCTTCACTAAACATTCCGATTGATTTTTTCATTATTTTCCACCATTTTTAAATCCTAAAAAGAGGAAAAAGTGGGGAATCATCCATTAAAGATAAGGTAAGCTAGCCTAACACTCCTTGGTCATTTCCCATTGTTTTTCTCATAAATTTCCATCCCATTTCATGGCAAATTCTTAGAAATCAGGTCATTAAATCCTTGGACCATAGGGCTTGTTTTGGATGATTTATGCACCATTTGTGCTCAACTTTTGATCACACATTCCTTGTCCTTTGAGGGACCTCATGATAGATTCAATTTTGGATTCAATTTGTGGGGCTCACGAGCCTATTCTTGACCAAATTTTGACTTGACCCTTTATAATGCAAAATGGGTCTTTTTTACTCATAATGACATGAAGATGAATATTTTGATATCATGGGGGTGTTTCATAATCATTGAGCAAAAGTGGGCAATTTTTTAAGCAAAGGTGCGTAATTTATGAATGCCTTAAGTCTTGCAATTTGGCATCAAGGTAGGCTTTGGTCTACTCTTATTTATAAGATAGTGTATGATATATAATGTATGCTAGGTAAGTATGCTAGGATATAATTGTGAGTAGTATACTATGACTTAGCCTAATTTATGAGTTTGGGGGTAAAAGGGTAAACCGACCCTGACGATAAAATTCTTGTTATAATGATAGGATCCTATAGACCTTGATTATAAGCATTTTGATCTTAGTTTTCATGGCTTATAGTACTACCATTATTCTAGTTATATATTATTGGGACTAAGGCCGTGATTACGTTACCAGTTAGACTCGTGTATGAATTTTATTTTTATAGAGGACACGACTTTAGCCTATAGAGGCTTGGAAGCTTCTGATCATATTGATTGGATTAGTGATGACATGCATATTATTTGGTACATTTATGCTCACTTCATGGTACAATTATGAGTAAATCATGATTTTACTATTGTTTTCAAAAAAGAGAATTTATTCTAATTTGAAGATTTAAATGGATTCTTTATTAAATAGAATATAATACCTTAATGGATGATTTATGAGCTTTTGGAACTCAAAATGGACTTTAGAAAGTAGAATGGGATTTCTACTACTATTACTTCAGTTGAGAGCGAGATTTTGCCATTTTTAATTCTATGATACTTATTTAGTCCCAGAGTTGACCTCGATAATAAATTTATAGATTTTACTCTTTTAGAGACTGTTAGAGTTTATGAACTTATTATATTTATACACATCTCTTCAGTATTAGATGGAATTGATTGGTGATGATTGCAAATCCTAGATTAGGAGAAGGTCAGTACATATGGATACTCTAAATCCCTTATTATCCCCTTCACCCGTGACCCATCATGTTAGAGAAAAGAGGTCATCATAGATCCTACCTTTGAGAGCTATCAATCTAGAGAAGGTGTATAAATTGGATATGTTATGACACTTTGATTGGTTATGTTACTATTGATTTACTTTGAATTCATTCATATGTGCCTATTGTCGATCACCAATATGCTATTTGGTGCTTATATCTATCAACTTTTAGGGGGTTGCATAGGTATAGGCTATGATTGTTGTTTGTGTAGTGTTATTAAATCTTATGGGTTCATAGTTCCCCAATTAGTATTATTTGTTAGGACTAGTCAGTTACTTTATTATTAATATTATGGTTTGTTTATCGAAGACTTATTATGGACTGGTATTTAGGTTGTAGGTATGATTTTGATTGCTTTCCTTTTAAGATAATTTACACTATGGATAGTGTATTTGTGGTTAGACATTTTGACTATAGGACTAGTTCATGTTGGCATTATCCCTCCAACTTGGTAAGGTTTTTTGAGAGAGGTTAGTTTTGCTACCTTAGGCCATTTGCCTGAGTTAGTCTTGTATACATATCTATATATATACACATAGCGATGGTACTATTATACATCCCTCTCTTCCTTTGTTTATGCATACTTTTTATGTAGTCCTTGGCCTTTTATACTATGATATATCCTTTTTTCTAATCTTTATTTGTATATTGGCTAGTGATATACAATATAGTACTTTAGTTCTTGATTCTATATGGAATAGGATAGTTTAACTTTGTTTTCTCTGTACTGTTATTATGTTAGATTCTTGGATAGTTGCCTATAGTTTATTTTCCTACTTTACATGTTATCTATATTTGCATTATCATTTGACTTTAGTCAGAATTTTCCTACTGAATACAACATGTTTGGTACTCATATTACACTTATGTAGCCTACATATCATAGTATGGGTTCTTGTTGTTGTTGTGTGTATCATCTGATGCAGCTATGTATCGGAGATTTAGGGTGATCTCCTGGTGTTCAGAGTACTACTATTCTCTCTCTTTTATTTTGAGTGATCTCTATATTTTATTCAAAGATGGGTTGTACTAGTATATTTATTTAGTATTTCACCTATATTCTTATTGTATTAGAAGCTCTTATACTAACTTCACCAGGTGTTGGGACTGTTTTAATTTCTTTAGATAGTCTGTTACTAAGAAATTAGGTTATAGTAGGTGCCATTATGATCTAAGAAATTGGGTTATGAAAAATTGATATCAGAGCCTAAGTTTATCAGTTTGTTGGTACAAGGTATAGGTATCTAGTTGAGTCCAGCAGATTGGTAAGGTGACATTCGTATCCTATATTTGGAGGCTACAGGGCATTATTAGGAAATTCAATTCTTTACTCCTTGTTGTATGTTCATACTTCTATAAACCTCTAGTATATTCTTTCATTCAATTCTGTTCCATATGGATGATATAAGGTTATCGATAGATATATGCAAGACTATCATACTTATTTCTAGAGTTTTAGTGCAGTGTTAGACTAGGGAGACAGAGAATTATATCAAAGATCTTTAGCATCAATTGGAAAATTAGAGGCTAACCTAGGCTCTGGTAGAGTCTGTGACCACTTCAGACTTTCAAGATTCAACATTAAGGATTTTGAGCTGTTCTATGGATACTTCACTGCTAGAGATGATGTTTGGTTCATTGATTAATTCTTAGACAATATTTAGGTTTGTTAGTGTTCAACAGGGTTCTTTGTCAGTTTTAAAGTATGATATTGGGTTTACTGAGTGGACTAGACAAACTTGTAGTCTATATTATTTAAAGCATGAGCTGGTGCGTGTATTTATTAGAGAATTTTCTTTTCCATACTAGTTGGCAATGTAGAATTTGATAACAACTGGTTCTTTCTTTCCCCAGGCTATTGATTATGTGAGGTCCACTGAGAGAGAATGTATTGAGACTTATAAAGGTGGCGGTAAGAGGCCATTTCATTAATACAATACTTTTGGTATTCTATTTTAAAGTATGGATTCTCCTAGCTGGGATCGACTTCGCCTGTAGTCTATCAGTTCCACGTAGGTGGCATCTCAAGCTATAGTGGCTTTTAAATTTATTATGGTGATAATAATGGGTAGAGTTCTCATCAGACCGTGTAGAGTATTAACCATAAATCTTTAGGTTGTGGCGGCCATTCTAGATTAGTGGTTGTAGTATCTAGTGTCCCAGGAGATTGCTTTAGTTATTGAGAGATTGGGCATTCATATAGAGAGTGCCCGGATATGAGTTGGCTGCTTAGATAGGGTCAACATACATTTCTCGCTAGCCCAGGTATCCAGAGGTATGTTATGATTGTAGAAAGGATGGAAATTCTAGTAGGGAGTGTCCCCAACAGTAGTTGGTTAGCCATTTTGACTCAAACCATGTTTCTGGCGAGGTTAGGGCTTCAGGGGTTTGTTACAACTATAGAGAGATTGGTCACAAATCCAAAGAGTGTCCTCGAGGTGGGATTATTAGCCATTTAACTTATCTTGATAAATGTTATATTGTTGTGGCACCTTCAGTTAGAGGCAGCGCACTTAGAGCCTCAGTTGGTAATTTGGACGCTCAGTCTAAGTTTGGACTCGCTCATATTTATACTCTCTCAGGTACATCAGGAATGTGACTTTTGATTTTACTATGATAGGTGAACATTTTTCTTCCTGCCTTTACCTTTTCATTTGAGTGTGTTGGGGTTTTTGTACTCATCGATGATAATGTGCCTTGGTAGGTTTGTATTGATTGTTTTGTATATTGGTATAAAGTTCATGATTATGTGACTACCCTTATAGATGATATTTTAGTTGTGGATTGATATTTCCCCAGGGGTGTAGCATTTGGGCCCCAGCCCCATTTACCTTGGCATATTTGTCTTATTTTGGCCCTCGAGTGGTACTTGTTATTGATTTTACTTTTTGTACCACCTACCCCTTATATTGGTATTTCTATTGCTATTGCTGTTATTGCCATTGTTTGATGTTGCTCGATCCTTGTTTGATTGAAAAATAGACCAGAATTATTCAGCTAGAATTTTCTTCCTTTTAATTTTGGCTCATAGCCTAAGAGCTGGCTTGGTTGGATAGTTTGTCTCTTATAGCAAGGTGAGGTTGACCATTTTCCACTTCTATTAGTGATGTTAGGTGGATCATTGATTGGGCTATAAATGCAAAGGTAGGTTGGACTTCTATGGTTCTGTTGTGGGTAGGAGTGTGAGATTATGGGGAATACCTTCATGTCTTTTGGGATTTCAGCATTGGTTATCCTTCTTTATGGACTATTTCTGAGGTCATCTAGTTTGGTATTTGCTTTTCTTATTCGTCTAGTTCATCACCTAGTAGTAGTCTTGATGTTGATATTGAGAGTTCTTGGACTTGCCCTTTAAGTTTGTTGGGTCATCTCTTGGTGATAAGTTGATCTTGTTATTAGTGTGGAGTTGGACACTCTGTTATTTTTGTGATGTGTTTATTGTTCTATTAGAATTAGGGGCGAAGATAGATGATCTTTCCATGTAACTACTTCTTGAGTAGGCCAATTGATACTTTATTAGCTTGATTTGCTTTGTTCAATTTCCAGCTAAGGTTGCATTTATTTTAGTTGCTAAAGTTTTTATTATCTCTAGTACCAGCCTTAGGGAGTTCGTGGTTATGCTGTGGTCCATTATGCCTTTAGCAGAGTGGAGTTGATCGTATGTGACTTTGTCTGGTGGTTCCTCTGTTGTGATTTTAGATCTCAGCTATGTTTCAATTTCGGCTCTGGAAGGATCCATTGAGGATATGCTTGATTTATATAGAGAAGTTTTATTAGGGTGTTTGGCCTCCATTCAGACTTGTTGGATCAGTTTTGGATTTGACACTTTTGAATGGCGAATCAAATATTATGACAAATTTGAAGTGTAGATGAGAACCCATCCATGAGGTTGACTGGGATAATAGAGATAGAGAAATTCAAATTTGATGTTGAGGTTTCATATGGGAGTTTTAAAGCTTGGGGCAGCTTTCATTTTTAGAATTATTTTAGTTGGGGTTTCACCTATAGGCCAGCTAAGCCTACCCTTGTCTACTTACTCGGTATTCTTTAGTTCAGGCCAATTATTATTGATTGATGTCGGGATGAAGTCCCATTAACACTTGAGGATGGTTTCTTCTACTCTCGACCTTGATTTTTATGTTTTGTCTCAATTTTTGATTATCTACATAGTAGAAGTAGTGTGCTCAAGTTGGGTTTAGCATGATTTCATCCTCAGTTGGTAAGACATCTTAAAGCGTATCATTTAGTGGTGAGCGTTTGGCTTCATACTCTCGACTATCATTTTCAAGAGTCATTTAGATTGATTAGAGGCTTTGGCATCTATTGCAGACATTGATAATCACAATTTGTGTGTCCAGGTAGCACCTTATAAACTTATCCTTATGCTTTCCATTAAGGACATTCAATGGACAAACTTCAGTTCTTCGTGTTTAGTGTGATAGGATTACACAGACAGAACTTGGATAATAGTTTTGATGATTTTGTGTAGATAGTAGGGCAAGAAAGGAAAAAGAAGGTTATATTTGGATATTGGAGTTGGTCGCATGATTTATTCTTGGGATTGCCTTTGGTTTGGATGAGTTTTCTCTTACTTGTGCTGGTATGGATGTAGTATAGATATGTTATGGTTTGGATTTGTATGCTTCAACCATGCTAGGTTTAGTTGGAGACCAGTTGGTTGTTGAGGTTGAATTTTGATTATTTGAAAAATGAAGTAGGAAGTTGGTTGAAAAATGGATACTTATAGCAAATTTCCTTTGAAGAATTATTTCATCTTAGAGGTTACCTGAGGAGTCTTGCTCAGAGCATGCGGTCCATTACCTCGTCCCTTCAAGTTTTCTTGCTCCTCCTATCCATAAAATATTGAAGAAAAAATTTCTTTTAGTAGTGGATATTATAATAACTTGCTAGGTCATTTCATCGATTTATATATATTTCCAGCATTTCGAGCCTTACCACAGTAGCTACTGGTCATTTCTGACTTGTCAGAACTATTCATTCGGTTGTCAAATAGTTCATTTAGGTTTTAGGCCCATTTACATGTTTTGCAACTTTCGTTGTTAAGGAATTGGTCTCAGACCAAAACTCCTAGTAAATGACCTCAGATGAGAATTCGACAACGCAATCAACTCCGGAGCATTGATTTTAGGCTGAGGGACCCTTGGTTCTAGTCCCAAGGCTTGTAGAGTTGTTTTGGGATATTTGGTGGATCATATAAAGTATTAAAATATATGTGTAGGCCCCACATTTAGTCAAAATGATCTCAAATTAAAGTTTTGATGGTTCCATTAAGTATGGAATGCCGAATTTTGTATAATAGCATAGTTCGTTTGTGCGCATGGGGTTCCAAATGAATCCTATGCACCTAATTGGAGTTTATTTCGGACTTAGAAAATTTGATGCCTCAGGTTGCGGTTGCAACCACTTAAGTGGCTATTTGACCGCTTAAGCGGTCGTTACTTTAGCGACACTGGGTCGCTTCAGTGGCCTTGGACATTTGGCCAAGGGCAGGCAACAATTTAGCGATGCCCGCGCCTCCATGCAGGACTGGTTTTGTGGTCAATGAGCCACTTTTGTAGCGTACGCTTCAGCGATTGGGTGACTGCTTAAGAGGCACCTGGGGATTTTAAATCCCCTTCTTCACTCAAAATTACCATTATTTTTCCCACTATTTTGAATGGTTAAAGAGAGGAAAGAGTGGAGAATCATCCATTGAATCTAAGGTAAGCTAGCCTAACAATCCTTGGTCATTTCCCATTATTTTTCTCATAAATTTCCATCCCATTTCATGGTAAATTCATAGAAATTAGGTATTTAAATCCCTAAACCTTAGGGGATGGTTTAGGCCCCGATTTATGCACCATTTGTGCTTAACTTTTAAGTACACAATCCTTGTCCTATGAGCAACCTATTAATAGATTAAATTTTAGATTCTGTTTGCAGTCCCCACATGCCTGTTCTTGACCCAAATTTTGACCCGACCAAAAGTGAAAAATACATTACCAAAAATACCATAAGAAGATCCCAAAATTTGGTGTCATGGTGTAAGAAACAACTAATACTACTCGAAGTCAAAATATACATAGGATATATAAAAAGGAAAAACTCTATCACTGAATACAAATAAGATATAGTTTGTATAAAAAAGGTAGAAGTCAACTTTGAGCACATAAACTAACCGCTACCTTGAATAGACTCCAATTACTGCTTGAATCAACTATTGTGCGATGCAATTGTACCTAAATCTGCACCAAAAAGGCATAGATTGGGTGAGTACAACCAACTTGTACTCAATAGGCATTATAGGACGACGGAGATTTCAACTTAGGATTTTTCACTAGACAGATGCTAGAAAATATACATACATTAAGGCCGACAACATCATATAAGACCCCACACGATCATACATAGCATGTAGTGTCTCAAACCACTAATTCATAGCAATATAGGCTCCCACACAGACACAAACAATAATATGGTTATTTTAATAATTTGGCTCCCATACCTCTAAAATAATTCTATATCCATATTAACTACCTAGCCTAGTCTTAAGAAAGCTAAGCCATAACCTATCTCTAATGCCAAAATCAAAACAAATAAGACTTTATCACCAAGATTCACCTCATGCACGGACCTAAAGTCATCTAAAATAAATAAATATTGAATCCATGCTTCAAAATAAAGCTAACAATACCCATATTTCCCACTTCCAAATTGGGGTCAAAATAGACCCCTAAAATGGGTTTTCAGAAAAAAAAAGTCTAAAATTAGAATTTTATTCCAAAATCGTACTTCCTAAGAGTAAAGGAGCTTATAGGAGAAATATCAAGTGAAAATGGGTTTAAATTTGGGTTTGAATTAAATAATTCTATTTGTGGACTTCTGTACAAAATTCACAAATTTCACCTTTAAATTCGAGTTTGAACAGAATTTAAATGGTAAAATCAAAGAAAAGTAGTTGAAATAGATGTTTGGAGCTTACCCAAGCTTGAAAATGGAAGAAAATTTTCCCAAACTCAAACCCAATCTCCACGCATAAAAACTGGTAAAAAAATTAAGAAAACGATTATATATATGGTAATAGGTACCGCTAAAGCGATCAAATGGATGCTTTAGCGGTCACCACTAAAGAGATGAAGTGTCGCGTTAGCGATACTCTCCAATGCTTACGAACATCAAAGCATACCAACGACACTTTAGTGTCTATCGCTAAAGTGGATGGGGCAGTGCTAAAGCTCCCTTGTCTAGCTAAAGTTGTCCATTAAAGTGGACAAAGTGGTTCTTTAACGGCTGCACCAACTGAGTGGTGCACCAGCTAAGGAGACTTGAAAATTTCAAGTCTTCACAAACCCCTTGGATTTCATCTAAAATCTAGAGAACGCAAACGAACTATGCTACCCTATCAAATTCAATGATCCAAACTCAATGGCGACACTAGATTTTTGAAAAAAATTTCACTTAATTGACCCCCAAGAGCTATATTCATAACTTTTAGAACAAAGGGTCAAAATGAGATATGAAAATAGTAAAACTACAACAGCCATGTTACCAACCTAAAATTAACATTTTGAATTTGCTAGTGCAGTCCATTTTACCATCTAACGCACAAATTGAAATATGATAACTGAAGTCAACTAATAAGTCTTTAATACCATCAAAACCATAATCTCACACAAATCAAACCGTAATTGATTAGCAACTATACCAATCATACCCACACCCTAAAAATACCACAATGAAATAATGGAGATGGGTAAAATGGTAATATAATATAAAAGTAAATATTTCACATAAATAACAAAAAATTAGGTCATTACAGGAGAAAATGTGGGCAATTCATGGATGACTCAAGATTTGCTGTTCAGCATTGAGGTAGGCTTCAGTCTACTCTTCTTCATGAGATATTGAATGATATATATTTCATGCTAGGTAAGGATGAGAGGATATTATTAAGGGTAGGATACCATAACTTAGCCTAATTTATTAGTTTGGTGGGTAGAAGGGTAAAATTGACCCTTAAGATGAAATACTTATTATTATGATAGGAGCCTATCACCCTAGATTATAAGCATGATGATCATAGTTTCCCAGGAATATAGTACTACCATTATGGTAGTTATATACTATTGGGCCCAAGGCTGTGAGTACGACACCAGTTGGACTCTAAGTGCAAATTCTATCCTAATAAAGGACGTGGCTTTAGTCTATAGAAGCTTAGCCATATATGATCATTTTGTTTGGGTACTATTTTTGACATGCATAGGCTTTAGTATATTCATTCTCACTTAGTGGTATGATTTCGACCAAATCGTGATTTTATTATTATTTTCTAAAAAGTGAATTTATCCCCACTTTCCACTTTTAAATAGATTCTTTATTAAAGGGAATGTTAGAACCTTAATGGATTATTATGATATTTTGGAAATAAAAATGATATTTTAGAAATTATAATAGGATTGATTTTGGTTCATGAGTTAACTATAAAAAATTTTACCACTACTATTTACTTCAATCGATCGAGAGGGATTCCGACCCTTACTACTCTATGATATTAATTTAGCTATGTAGTTGACCCTCGGCAATGGATTTATGAACTTACACTATTTTACCCATAGTTCAAATCCATGCATTTATATATAAATATATATACACACATACATCTCTTTAGTACTGGACAAAGTAGATTGATATGATAATTATTAGAAATCCTGGATCAGGACCAGGTTAGTATTTACATATATTTCCAAATCCCCTAGGGGCCCCTGCATCAATGATTCATCATGCTAGAGAAGAGAAGTTGTTGTAGGTCCTACCTATGTGATCCGTTGAGCTAGAGAAGTTGTATACACTGGGTGGGTATGGAACATAGATCAATTATGTTATTCTTAATTTACTTTGAATTCATTCATACCTGAGCATTGCCCATCACAGTATATTATTTGGTGCTTATATCTATCAGATTTATGGGGCTACATAGGTATAGTCTGCGATTGTTATTTTTTGATTGTTGATTGAACCTTCAAGGTTTATGAGACCCCAGTTAGATATTGTTTTTTTGAACTAGCTGATTACTTTATTTTGTTATTATGGTTAGTTCTTAGTAGGTTGATTATAGACTGGTACTGAGGTTGGAGGTATTATTATGATCCCTTTCCCTTTTATGGTCATTTACATTAAGGACAGTATATTTCTTGTTAGACATTTTGACTATAAGCACAAATCATGCTAGCATTAGCTCTCCTACTTAGTTATGTTTCCCAGGAAATATTAGGTTGGCTACCTGAGGCTGATACCCTAAGGTAGTCTTGTATACTGATATGTATGTGTGTGTATATATGTGTGTTTATTTATATGTATTTATAAATATACACGTAGAGATGGTATTATCATATATCCCTCTCTATCTTTATTTATTCATGTTGTATATGTATTACTTGGCCTTGTATACTGCGATATATCCTTCTTCTACTCTTTATTTATATATTGGCTAGTGATATACAATATTATACTTTAGTTCTTGATTACATCTAGAATAGGTTAGTTTAACCTTGTTGCCTCTCTAACGTTATTATGTTAGTCTCTTGGATAGTTGTTTGTAGTTTACATTCCTACTTTACATGTTTCTCTATATTTGCATTATCTTGAGAGCTCTATTGGTAGTTGCCTACTGAGTACCACGTATTTGGTACTGATACTACACTTATGTAGCTTGCAAATCATATTACATGTTCTCGCATGTGCATCATGCAGAGAAGCTATGGATCAGAGATTTAGGGTAAGCTCCTGGCATTCAAAGTACTATTATTCTCTCTCTTGCAATTTAAACTGAGCTCTATATTATATTTAGAGATAGGTTGTACTTGTGTATTTATTTAGTATTTCACGTACGACCTTATTGTATTATAAGCTCTTGTACTAACTTCACCAGGTTTTAGGACATATATATATATCTCCATATTAGCCCTTATACCATATTTATTTTGCATTTCCTTTTATTTCTTTGGATACTCAATTTTAGCATTTCTAGACTATAGGCCATCTTACCTACTGATTAGTTACAGTATATGCCATCATGACTAGAGGAATTGGGTTATGACAAAATTGCCAGTAGTAGCCTACCAACCTAATAATGCTATGAACTTCAATCGGAGATATAGGTCTAGCCCAAACATGAATAGCCTTCATCTTCACTAGATCACCCATAATCCTATCCTTAGACACCACAGGTCTAAGAAAGGTAACATACTTGAGCCAGAACTCACACTTCGAGAATTTGGTAAAAGCCTATGATCTCTTAAAGTTTGGAGCACAATCCTCAAATGTTGCTCATGCTCCTTCCTATTCCTTAAATACCCAAGAATATCAATGATAAACACAACCATGAAGGAGTTTAAGTAAGGTCTAAACATGTATTTCATCAAATTCATTAATGCTATTGGGGCATTGGTCAACCTAAAAGACATCATTAGGAACTCATAATGTCCATAGCGAGTCTTCAAGACTATCTTTTGGATGTCCTCAGCCCGAATCCTCAACTGTTGGTACCCGATTCTCAAGTAAATCTTAGAGAACATTGCTGCTCCCTGAAGTTTGTCAAACAAATCATCAATATGGGGCATATGATACCTATTCTTCATTTTCACCTTATTCAACTAGCTATAGCCAATATATAAACACAAAGAATTATTTTTTTATCTTACAAACAAGACAAGAGCGCCTAAAGGAAGTACACTCGGCTTAATGAATCCCTTATCCAGAAGATCTTTAAGTTGAGAATTCAAATCCTTATGCTCAGCAATAGCCATGTGATAAAGTGCCATATAAATAGGTCGGGTTCCCGACTCAAGATCAGTAACAAAGTCAATATCACGCTTAGGAAGAAGGCCATGTAGAACGGTAGAAAAGACATCAGAAAAATAATGGACTATAAGAATGCAAAGGACTCTCTATATTAATATTGTCGATATAAGAAAGATAAGACTCGCAACCTCTCACTATACGTCTCCTATCTTGGGCATAAAAATAATCCCCGTTAATGTGCGATTGATAGATCCCTACTACATAACTAGGTTATGTTAAGAATGGATAAGGTAATGGTCTTGACAAAACAATCTTAGACCGCATAATAGAGGGATAACTATTTCATGCCCAGATTTATATCAAAGACCATAATATCTAATACAATAAGATCATCCTAAGTATCAAACTATCAAACGGTCACAACATATGATCTACGAACCTGATCCACTACTAAAAATATCACCTGTGAGAGTAGATACACTCAATGGCACAGGCAAAGACTCCTAAGAAAACTCTAACTGCAGTAGATTTATTTGAATAAGTTGATCCTAGATTAAAACAAGCTACTGTTAGCTGATGGCACACAAAAATCATACTTATAAATATAGCATCTGAAGACTATATCTCTGATCTACCAGGCACTACATACAAATGACCTCACCCACTGCTTGGCTGGTTGTATGATTAACCTCTAACCCTACATGCCTAAGAACATTCTCAATAATTCTAGGGTCCACCTCGACAACCCTCTACACCACTTCTAGCTTGAGGCGGCACTACCCTATTTACAGAAATACTTTACACCATAGGTATAACAATCCCATGCCAGTACACTCTATAGAATAATAGCCAAAGTACCCATAATCAAAACAATATCCTGGAGCTAGACTCTATCCAGAAGATTCAATTAGCATGAAATAGCCACATCGGCTAGAAAACCCTGAATGTGCAACCCTCGTAGGCTGACCACTGCTCTGGCCTAGAAAATTACTAAGATTGTGCTGACCCCTATTTGTAATCTAAAGTGTGGCATAAATGAGCTGACTATATTGGCCTTGATGCTGGTAAGAATGACGCGGAGGGTACCTACCTTGAGAACCTATGCCTTTATACTGTAAGCAACTCTGGCTCCTATTAAAAGGACCCTGGTAATGGGTTATCATATTGCTTCACCCTTATCTTTGCTTCACCTTTGATGACATCCTCTCAAAGATAAGAAATGGATGTCATCATTCCTATCCGCGAGACTATACAAGACATTTGGTGTTGTACCAACAATATTAGTAAAACCTAGGATATGATACCAATTTATCATGACCCCTGTTTCATGAGTCATGAAGGTACATACTTTAACCCACCCTATAGGTAATCCAAATTATAGACTGAAATAATATGTAATGGGCTAGAAAGAAAAAGGTATACATATAATAAATACAAGACACATAACATGGCTAGATAAGAAACATAAATATGGTATCATCAATAAAGAGGAAGAAATAAAGGAGAGTCCAATGACCTAGTAAGGTATGTACAAGAGACTCTAAGCAAAAGAATATGAGTACGAGTAGAATAAATATACAAGTAGTCTCAAATGGAATGTCTATTAAAAAATAATATAGGGAAAGAGAATCATCTTTGATTCCTAAAGCTCACCCTATATCCGAACCTTGACAAACTCTAGAGAGGATGTTAGCGACAATAACTAGTACTCAAATAAGCATTAGAAGAAGATGAAAAAGTATAGTATGAGTACAAAAACAATGGGTAATTAGAAGGAATCATCAGCAAACTAAGTTAAATAATAATAAAACCATGATAAGATGCGAGAAAGGTAAATAAAGTCAGGATAAAAGGGAAAACCTAGAATGAATCTTTGAATGTCTAATAATATATAACATAATAAATAATATAAAAAATGCAGCAAACTATAACCTAAATATGGCCCCATAAGCCCAGAAGGAAGAAACAAGAAGAAAGTAGCCCAACCGGGCCTCCATAAGCCCAACAGATAAAATGAAGAGAGAAGCATTGATAGTAATAATTATAACATAACCAAAACTTATAACCATACCCACGAATCATCCCATACTATAGCACTGGACTCAAATTAGTTCCTTATAAAGTTAAGAACTCTTCAGTAGCGGACTTATGGAAAGTAGTACTATAAATACCAAACTTGAACTAGAAATTTTATCATATATGTCAGACTCAAACCTGTCTTAATATCATATATGTCGGACTCAGACTGATCTTAATGTCATATATACCGTACTCGAATTGGTCTTTACATAAATCCAAGGTACAAGTTTAATAAAGAGTCAAAAATATTCATAAGTCCTCTTACGGTCCAAGAGTAAACATAAAATAATGAAATAGGGCCTTCTAGATGTACAAGGAACTAATTAAGATATTTGACCTTAAGAGGAATGGAGGGGCCTGCCACTAAACCCTAAAAATTCATACTAAGGTATTTTCTACCCAAAACTAGACTAAGGCATACAAGTCCTGCTACAAGGTTTCAATTATGTCTAACAAGTCCTACGGTCATAGTTAAATTCCCATAAGGATGGGTAGGTCAATTCTACCTAAAATGACTCACTATTGGGCTAAATATTTTGAGTTTCACTGCACATACCACTAAGTCATAATTTACAATCCAAGTCTAGAATAATACCATAATAAATCTGAATCTAAGAGTAAGGTAAGCCTATCCCAGTCGAACCCCATCGAATGCCCAAGAAAGTATACTAAATTAGAGAATTTCCTTTTTATGAAGCCTTCACACAATGCTAGACTACTAGAATAAGGATATACACATCAATATGAGAATATTGATTCCAATATTGCATAGAATTACTTTGGGTCCAACCTTGGGCCAAAAATCCCATATGGAGCCTACTTATAAATAACATCTTTGAAACTATCAAGTCATCCTTCTAGGCTCAAAGACCATTTACCCTAAAGATGAGTAAATCTGAGCTCAAATGAGTTTAAAATCGGCCTATGAAAGAACTAGGGAATTAAGGTTCAATCAGAGAATTCTAAAGAAATTCAGATGAGAACTTACAAAATCAATATGGGTAAATAACCTCAATATACTCATGATATTTCAAGGTTTCATGGCATTTTGGATGATTAAAAACAAGAAATATACAATTACTTAGGCCTATTTTTGGAGATATAATGTGTTTTGTGTCTTATTTTGCATAAAACCAGGTTTTGGGAGCTAAATAGAAGAAAAAAGTTAAAAGATGGATTTGGGACCACCTATGATAGTACCTACATGGCATAGATGTTAGAACGGGTATCAAAATTCTTGAATTTTAGAGGACCTACATATGAAAATTTCTTACTGGCACTTATGTGGGGACTACATATGGGCTAAAGGTAGTACCTACACCCCGTAGGTGTCATAACAAGTGAAGTTCAATAACTTATTGAGATTATAAAGATGATTATCACCTACGTAGGGTCACCTTTGGGGCATAGGTGGCACCTATGGCATAAAAGTGGCACCGTATGCTGCTGCCGACTCAATTTTCCATTTTTGTTGTGGAAAGGATTCCCAAGGTTTCTATGTAATCTAAAAATGCCATTTTTACCTTTCTTAGTTATTTATGTACTCATACTATTCATAAACATATTTTGATTCCAAGATTGACTTTTGATCTTAGGATTCCTGTGTTTTTGGTTTTTTGTTGATTAGTTGATTTGAGACTTTGAGTTTTCTTTGTCTAGTATTATGAGATATATTCTATGCCTTATTTATTGAATTCAATGAATTATTTCACAACTAGTCCTATTTAAGTCCCTTATCTAGGGTTGTGGGAACCTTAGTGAGATAATACAGTAGGGGAAGTATGAGATTCTTCCAGATAACTGTTGTTGCAAGTATTGTGATTTTCTTTGCTTTGATTTCCTTCTTAATGGTTGAAAATGTTAGGAACCCACCTGTATTTGATACTAACTAAAAAGAGAGGTAAAGATTAGGAAAAGTAGAATACAATAGTTAGTTAAGGCTATGAACCCTCGTCTAATTAACTTGAGATGGAGAGGAGATAGTTAAACTAGGATCAAAGACAAGGGTTAGTAATGCAACATTCTCAGACCAAGAGGAGATTAGTGAGAATTCTCTAAAGATTGTCTAGAGGTATTGGTGAAACATAACTTTCAAGATTCTACATTTGATGTAGTGAGATAGCTAGATTGTGCACGATAAACCTATAAAGTTAGATGTCAAGGGTAACACAAGCCTAGTGTTTGTTTTAGATTTTTCACAACAAAAAGAATTAAAATCTTTTTACTTTTATTGATTACTGCAAACCCCCATCTACTTTTCTGCACTTCTTGGTGATTTCAACAAGTTTGAGAGATATTTTTAGCCTATCCATATGGCTTGAATCCCAACCTAGTTGAGTTACTATATTTTAACATCGACCACTCTATACTTCTTGGAGGTACAGTTTTGTGAAACATCAAAAGTTTGGCATCATTGTCGGAGAATACGATTGTAGATTTATTAATTGTTGTTGAGGTTCTTGAGTTTTTTTTCGTTCTTCTTAGGGCATATGCCATTGTATGCCTAACACTCAAAGTCAAGGAGATCCATTACTCCCATTTGATCCTGAGTCTAAGAGAATCCTATAACCATATCATAGGATGTTAGAACACGAACATAAAGGTCACTTTGAGGTGCTATGGGGTAATCCTACT
Organism: Capsicum annuum; assembly: GCF_002878395.1. Lineage (NCBI taxonomy): Eukaryota > Viridiplantae > Streptophyta > Magnoliopsida > Solanales > Solanaceae > Capsicum > Capsicum annuum. Next base: position 101,634,594 of record NC_061120.1, on the reverse strand, counting down.
AGTTTGCCTCTCCCTCCTCCTAGTGAAATTTAGGATACGATTGATTGAACCACTGATCAATTATTAGCATAAGAAAATGCTACCAATGTAGGGTGGCATATAGATACTCGTCGTATAGCCTAGGAGGCAGAGTTGGTGAGGCAGAGACAAGGAGTAGCTCGTTAAGCAGAAATCAGTGGAAACCGAGATAGTAGTAGAAGAGGTAGAGCTCAATTACTCCGAGCCTATTAATACTTTCCACCATATAATGATCCAGATGAGGACTTGGGATACATTAATCATTTAGATATAGGAGCTATCATTCCTCCTTCATTAACACTAGATGTGAAGTTCAACGTTACTAATGCAATGATCCAGTTGTTAAATCTTAAATGTGTGTTTTTGGGTTTGATTACTATTGACGAAAACATGCACCTTATTAATTTCATTGGAATTTCCACTTCATGTATTTTATTGGTATAGATCAGGAAGCTCTGAGGCTCAGGTTGTTTCCTTTCTCTGTAATTGGTGAAGCTATATTATGGTTAGAGAAACTAGCTCATGGGTCCATTACTACTTGAACGTGTTTCTAAGGCATGTTTTAGACCATTTTACCTCTAGTAATAATGTTACAGTTGAAGGATGATATAAATTATTTTAGGTAGTTTCATTTGCAATTAATGTATCAGGCATGATTTCAATTTAAGAAGAAGATCATGATAGTGCCTAATCATGGAATTGTAGGAAGTAACTTATTGAAATATTCTATCAAGCCTTATCACCAGTTCCAAAGCTATGATGAATACTATTACTGGGAGAAAATTCATGCGCCTGTGTTGGGAGGTAGCATGTCATGACCCAAGAATGCCCCACGACCCCTAATTGTAACACAGAGCTTAGTGTCACAACTGACCTCAAGCTAACCCATGGCCTGGCATAACACTAATAATACTAAAAGATTAACAATATCATAGGCAAAATCTAACTAAAATAATATGGTAATAATGATAAAAAGATCAATGCTGTATAAGATTATCAAAACTAAAATTGATAAACTTAAACCAACATGCTGAAATATAAATATCTGTCTGTCTGAAAGCCTCTACTCATATGAGATGTTAGGAGTTGCACCCAACTAACTCTAACTAGCTGAAAATAAAAAATGCTAAAAATAAATAATAGTAAATAATCCTCAAAAGATGAGGACTCACCAAACACTGCTGCTAAAGGTGGTACCAAATCGTACTAAGCGCAATCTGGATTCTAAGCATTGAAACCTATACTATAAGAAAATATAGAATAAGAAAAGTATGCAATGAGTAATTTGAATGTTCTGAGGATGTAATATGGGAACTAACTAACATAAGCTGAGCATAATGCATGATACATTGTGAAATGAGGCATGGCCAAGTATAAACATGTATTGAATGATATGCTAAATAACTGAATATAGTGTCACGAAAAATCTGAGACTAAAACATAATCTATGAGCTATGGGAGCTAACATTAATCATTCTACCCTAATCTATGCTGACCGGGATCTAACTTGTAACACTAGTTGGATGGGTGTTCAGTACCATGCCAAGGGTACGGATACTGTCTGGCGTAGATCCACTAAACTGATGTCCCTAAGGACTAGGGTGTCAGTCCTCAACTGGCGGATGACCTCTTGTAACCCTTAATGGTCTCATTGTTATAGAACTTAGGGACTTCTAAAAAAATTCTTAGTCTTAACTGACTAGTGAGACTTCATCCATGCATTCACTCGATGCTAAGTACTACTCCTAACTGAATGACACTAATAACTGATATATTTTCAATCTAATTACATTCTACAAATATCAACAATGGATAAACTGAAAATCTCATGAATATATAAGTTGATGTATGCATGAATTCCTTGGAATTAGGTGTTCATAACCCCTCAGCCTTAAACATGACAATGGTAAACTGAACATCATGAGAAATTTAACAATTCAAGCCCAAAACTTAATTGTTTATCAATATAAAAGGGAATTCATGATTATGAGTATGACAAAATGGAAAAATTCTACTCTTATGGGTAAACATGTACTCATAGTTTAGTTACAAGAGTAAACTAATAAAATTTAGAAAGCTCATAATTGTCATGGAACCCTATACTTGAAGGGTGAATCGAACTTAAGAGTTGAGGAAATCTTTGGGACTCAATGGGTGAAAGGAACCAATTGATGAAATCCCATAAACCCGAAGATGAATTTCTCGAAGAACTCCATAGAATTTGTTCTTGAAATCTAGGTACCCTAAGTTGTCTTTTATAGAAAAATAATCACCTCTTTTCTTTGTGTCAATTGAATTTATGACTCTATAAGGAATTTGGGGCATTTTTCACTTATATTACACCCTTGGGAAAGCCTAAATAATGTAGCTGTAGGGGTTAAATAATAGGGAAAGACTAAAAAGACTCTTTTGAAGCCATTCAAGAATTTTTAGGAAACAATTACCAATACTGAAGCTATGGCTCATAGGGTATGGTCATGAGGAGTGGCCTAGAGTTGTGCCCGGAGGTCCTAAGCCTTGGGTCCTAACTGTTATGACAATAAGTCCTTCCTGTCGACTCACTTAGTCTAACCATGAGTTTTCATGAAGGGTTATTGTCATGGGGATGATTTCTTCGTTTCTTACTATTGTGATGTCATGTCTTTACTAAGATCAATTGTGTCTTACAATGAGTCATTAGCAGAGTAATTATCACTTGTAATTTGACATTTACTCAGTTAATTTTCCATATCTCTTACTATGATATCAAATTAAGGCGAGATATGGTGGTGTTGGAAAAATAATTAAATAGTCCACCTAAAGGTTACAAATTTAACGTATTACAATATCCCCCCTTGTTATCATTCAAAGTTGAACTCTTGCACTAAACCATGGACTGATAACTGAATCTATAAGTAATCTATGAACTTCAAAGCACTCATGGTATGACATGATAATATCTGCCTCTGCTTGACAAGTAGCTCCCTCAACTGACTGATTTCCCCATAGAAACTTTACTAAGGCGACTCATTTTTTCCTCCACAAGGATTTTTTCATAGGAGAGGTTATCTTTTATGCCCATACTCTCTAAAGGAACTATTGATGGTGGGCCACCAATGAATTTCTTCAATAAGGAGACAGGGAAAATATGATGCACTGATGCTAAATATATAAGCCGATCCAACACATGGGCTACCTTACCATAACGACTTACAATCTTATAAGGACCAACATAAAGGAGAATGATCTTTCCCTTCTTAACAAACCTCTCCACCCCTTTCATGGGCAAAACCTTCAAGTAGAACATATCACAAATGTCAAATTTATGCTCCCTTATCCTCATATTTGCATAAGATTTATAATGACTTTCGGCAGTTTTCAGCCTTTTTCTAATCAACTGAAATTTTTTCATTGCCTTATACACTAAATTTGGCTCTATCAAAGCAGCTTCCCTAACCTTAAACTAATCAATAAAAGGTCTATAGCTCCTACCATAAAGTGCCTCAAATGGGGCCATCTGAATGCTAGACTGGTAGCTTTTATTATAATCAAATTCAATCAAAGGCATGTAAGCATCCCAAATACCCTTTAAATATATCACGCATTCTCTCAACATGTTCTCTAAGGTCTAGATGGTCCTCTCTACCTGACCATCTATCTACAAATAAAAGGTTGTACTAAGATGAACTTGCGTACGAAGAACCTTTTGAAAAGTCTTCAAAAATTGAGACGTAAACTGGGTACCTTTATCAGAATAATAGTCAAAGGGACTCCATGAAATTTCACTAACTCCCTAAGATAGAGCTTAGCATAATCTTCGGTTGAATCTGACATGTTAACTAGAAAAAAGTGGGCTGACTTAATCATTCGGTCCACAATAACCCAAATAGTATTATATTCTCGATGAGTATGAGTCAACCCTATAATGGAGTCCATATTCACCAAGTCCTACTTCCAAGTAGGAATACTAAATTACTGAAGAATACCACTAGCTATTTAGTGATCAACCTTAACATAAAAATAATTTGGACACACCCACGAATTCCACAATATCTTTTTTCTTGCCATTCCACCAGTAGACTTCCTGTAAATCACGGTACATCATAGTGGCTAATAGGTGAATACAGTATCAAGAAGCATGATTTTCTGCTAATATTTTTTTCCTCAAGTAATTTACATCTAGCAAACATAATTTACCTTGAAAAGAAATAACACCATCTCGCCCTTGGGAGAAATCCTCAACCTTCTGTCTCTAAACTACTTCCTTTAAATTTAGCAAAATAGGATCTCTATCTTTCTTTTCCTTTACTTTTCCTGCAAAAGAATATTTTGAACCATTCTAAAACAAGACATTACCTTTAGTTGAGTCAACCAACTGGACTCCTTACCTTGCTTGCTGATGAACTTCACGAACAAACTCTTTCTTCTCATTCTCAATGTGAGCAATACTCCTCATAGAGAATCTTCTAAGGGTGTCATCCATAATATTAGCCTTACATGGATGGTCCAACATACTCGTATCATAGTACTTTAATAACTCTATCCCCCTTCTATAATAAAGATTTAGATCATTCTGACTGGACACATACTGAAGACTCTTGTGATTAGTGAACCCCCTTCTATCATAAATATTTAGATCATTCTGACTGGACACATACTCAAGACTTGTGATTAATGAACCCCCTTCTATAATAAATATTTTGATCATTCTGACTGGACACATAGAAGACTCTTGGGATTAGTGAACACATCAACATAAACCCTATAAAGGTAATGCCTTTAAATATTTATGGAAAATACCACTAATGCCAACTTTAGATCATGAGTTAGGTAGTTCTTCTCATGAGGCTTGAGTTGTCTAGATAAACATGCTATAACCTTACCCCAGTGCATTAACACACAACCAAAACTAACTCAGGAAGAATCTTAATAAACCATAAACCATTTGAATCCTATAATAGAGTCAAAATTAGAGTAGAGTTGAGTCAAGTCTTTAACTCTTGACAACTATTCTCACAAGAATTGAACCACTAAAATTTAACTTTCTTCTATGTTACTCTAGATATAAGAGATGAAAGAGAGGAAATATTTTCAAAAAACCATCTATAGTAGCTGGATAAACCCAAGAAAATCCTAATATCTAATCAAGAAATAGGTTTATGCCACTTCCTTACTACTATGGTCTTTTGAGGATCCACTCAAATCCATTCACGAAAAATAAAATAACCAAGGAATGCTACTGATTTCAACTAGAATTCACATGTGCTGGACTTAGCGAATAAATAATGATCTTTAAGAGTCTACAAGACTTAGCAAATAACTAATGATCTTCAAGAGTCGGCAAGACAATTTTAAAATGGTCTGCATGTTCATCCTCACTACGAGAATAAATAAGGATGTCAATAATAAAGACAATAATAATAATATTTCCAAATACTTCTTGAACACTCTTTATCAAGTCCATAAAAGCTACAGGAGAATTCATTAGTCTAAAAGACATGACAATAAAATCAAAGTGGCCATATCGAGTTTTGACGGTTGTATTTGGAATGTCATACTATCTGAATCTAAGCTGACAATAGATGGATCTAAGGTCTATCTTAGAGAAATAAATGACACCCTAAAGTTGGTCAAACAAGTCATCAATCCTAGAGATGGGATACTTATTCCTAACTGTGACTTTGTTCAGCTCATGATAGTCGATACACATTTTGAGAGAACCATTTTTTTTACATATGAAAAGGACTAGAGCACCCCATGGAGAGGCATTAGGTCTGATAAAAACCTCGTCTAGGAGATCATTCAATTCCTTAAGCTTGACTGGAGCTATTCGATAAGGTGAAATTAAAATACGGTGGGTATTTGAAAGAAAATCTATTCCAAAGGCAATTTATCGCTTGGGAGAAAATCTGAGTATATTTTTAGGAAACACTTCTGATATTCTTTTGCTACTGGAATTGAGTCAAATCATGGGGTTTCATACTTTGAGTCCTTGACTTGAACAAGATAATAGATGCACCCTTTAGAAATTATTTTTTTTACATTAAAGAAGGACAGAACTGACCTACAGGTATTAAGGTACTGCTTTTCAATTCTAAGATAGGTTTATTGATAAATTGAAAATGGACTACTCTATTTATACAATCAACTGAGTCATAGCAAGAGTTGAGCTAATCCATGCCAAGACTAATATCAAAATTTGCCAGGTCTAGCTCTATAAGGTCGATTGAGGTGACATTTTAGGATACTGTGATTGGGTAGTTAGTATATACTCATCTGGGTATGATTGAACTACCTACTATAGTAGAAACTGAGAAGGGTTCTACGATGATTTTGAGGCTGACACCAAAATCTACTACTATATAGTGAGTCACAAAGGAAAGCATGCCTCTAATATCTACAAATAAATAAATGTGAATATGAAAATATAAAAATATACCAGTGACCATATTAGTAGAACTCTTTAGATCCTGTCGAATTTAAAGGGCATAGAATATATCTTTATAATGTCCACCTGTTGTGCTAGAAATGACACCCTACTGGAGCAGCTGAAGAATTGGATTGACTTATCTGAAGAATTCCCTTACCTATTTATGCAACCAGTAGTAAATCCCTTACTATGTGACCCACCTTACCATATCCAAAAAAGCATCATTGTTTGCCAAGCACTCATCCTTGTGGTTATTTTTTGCAAAGGGTTGGTGCAAAAACTATTTACCTTACCCTGGGACATAGAAACTGGTGCTCTATATAGAGTATCATGTCTGAACTTAGGTGCTAGAGTAATAAAATAAGATGGAAATAGAGATGAATATTTTTGGAAGGATTAAGAATGATTTCCACCACCTGACCTCTGCTGAGAGAAATTAAAACTACCAGTTCTAGCCGTCTTACTCTCTCTTTAATTCTCCTTGATCTTCTCCTCTTCAATCTATTGAGCATGGACCATCAATCTAGAGATGTCTATTCTATTAAATAATATAACCATTCTACACTCTTTGACCACAAACACCTGAGACAAACTTTCTCATTCGGACCCTGGAGTCAGTAACTATAGTTGGAGCATACTTTGGCAACTGAATAAACTTAAGTGAACACTTCTTCACACTCATATGGTGTTGCTTCAAGTTTACAAACTCTTGCACCTTATCTTTCCTCAACTCAAGTAGGAAGAACCTATCTAGAAATACAATAAAAAAGTTATCCCACCCTACAGACCCTGTATCTACACATCTGTCCTCTTTTCACTACTTGAACCATGTGTAACCCACCTTCTGTAATTGATAGGAAGCCAAATCTACACAATCTATCAAAGTGATGCCCATAATTTTAGTGACCTTTTGAATACTATAAAGGAACTCTTGTGGATCCTTTTCGAGCTTAGACCTAAAGAACATTAAAGTATTCATCCTAGTGAAGTTCCAGACTGTAGTAGATGTCGTATTTATAGTTGGATTAGCTGGCGCAATAGTGTGCTAATTATTTTTAGTTTAGAAATATTTAGTTGTACATAGTTGTAACACCCTATGGTTTTAATGCTCTAGTAATGCCTAGAAAAAAACCACTAGGACCCCTATTTCGATGGTAGACCATGTATAGTTGTTGTGGATTTTGTTGGGGGTTCACTTAAGCCTTAGAAGTTAGTGTGGAATGAAATTTGGACCCTCCACTAAGGCCATAAATCATGGGGAAAATGCCAACAGCCACAAGACGGGCTTGGCTTTTGGCGTGTGCCGCCCACTCTAGGCTTCGATTTTGGTATGCACCACCAATCCTCAGGTTGGATTTGGTTGTGCGCCGCAAAAAAAAAGCCAAGCGTTAAAGTTTATCTATTTTACATAATTTAAAGGCATTGAGGTCTTATCATAGCCCTAAACTGTTTCTAGTATTTCTAAGTTTTTAAAGTATGTGTGTTTAGATAGTAACCTTGAGTTGATAAGTGTGAATGAAGATAGACATATAGTATATGATGTTTTTACCAGCTAAGTTATGGGTTATAGGTTAATGATATTGGGTATGTTGGTGTAATGGTAATTCTAATAGTTCAGGGAAAATATAAGTTTAGAGATATGATGTTAGTAGGCTATGAAGAAAAATAAGCAAATTATGTATTTAGTGAGGTAATTATGTTGCCGAGAAGAGTGTAAGTATGTGATTATGATTGCTAAAGGTAAAGAAAGTTAAGGATAGTATATATTAAGGGAGTGTTTTATAATAAAGTTAGTATGGTTCATTAAAAAGTTTGGGAATATCCATGTTAAGTGTTAGAATCTAAGTTTGAATGTTAGATGATTGAGCTAATGGAAAGAAGAGTTGAAACTATAGATTGTGTGAACTCAGGGTATGGTGATGCTTATGAAGATTCTATGTTAGTAAGTATTCAAGTTCTTATATGATGACTAGTGGTGCCATAGAAAGTTAAGAGTTGTATCTCTAAACAAAGTACTAGCAATGGGTTTTACACTTTCAAGTGTAGTCTTTTAAGGTTTGTTTATTATTTATGTGTATTTGTTATATCTCAAACTCTAGATTAAAGTGGTTGTAGTTCAGTTTAGATTTTATTAAGAGGGTCCACAGACTTAGAATGATGGCTTAAAACTAAGGGGAGATGATTAAACAAGGAACCAAATTAGTCTCTTAGATTCTAGTAGTGATGCCATTGAATTGTACAACATCAGTAAGTAAGGAAGATGCCCAATCCAATCTTATCCTGATACAAATTTTTATACTTCAGTCATCATGACATCTACTCAATCCTCACAAGTGAGATCCATGATCATAGCTCATATTCATGCATTAGCCTTAAAATCATGTAGACTCCTAGTTTCTAGTTGAGGAGTTCCAATTTCCTCAAAAGTAAAAATTATATTCTATGAATTCGTGAACTCTAAAACCAGGTCTTGCTGCTCATGACTCATGTACTCGTTCTTTACTGTATGACCAGATCCAGGTACTAATGCTACACGTAATAATCAGTGAAATTCAGATTATGTTATATATGTCCTCAGTTTAGATCTCTTTACTAAATCCATGTCGTGGATAGCCTATTCCTCAATCCTTAGTTAAGTGTAAAAGTTAAGTATAAGTATTCTTTCATGCTTCAAGAACTCATTGACCTCTTATTATTTAAAGACAGTGGTGGTGAAGATAAATGAACAACAATTTTGATGGGAGAGAGTAAATATTCTTTATTAAGAAAAAGACTGTTGTATTCTTATTTTATCAAAATTTATGTGTGTGAAGAAAGTTTGAGGAAAAATTCTTACTATATGTCATAGTTTGTTAAGAATTCTATGTGTCTTCTTGGGGATAGTGCATGGAAGTTGTTCTTGATAAAAATATTAGAGAATATGAGAAAATTTCCTAGGAGGTTTGTTTACCTAGAAGTTCATGTGTGGTTATAATGATATGCTTAAATATCATGCTAACATACAATTCGATGGGTTCATTGTGTGTTAGTGAATTCCTAATAAGTGGTTGAATTTAGTTTATGAAGTTGTAAGAAGAACTATTCTTGAGACTAGAGTTGTGAAACACGCAAAGGATATTGAGTTTGTGGTTTATATGGGTACTATGGTGTTATGTCTAGTACGTTATGATTTTGGGTTAGGGTTAAACATGGTGAGGGTATAGAGTTCAACCTGGATTAGGCGAGCAAGAATATATGTACCCATGTAAGAATTATAATTTGAATCAAATGAGCATAGTATTTAAGGGGAAACGCATAGTTGAGGGAGTATTTGAGAAATGTGGCTAAGCTTGAAAGATAGCAGTTGCATTGTGATGGGTGGTGAGTTAACCACTTATTCAGACTCATTTTGTGTGATCATTACCTTATTTTAAATGAATAAATGAGAAAATATCTATGGATAGATGCACTAATATCCACTCTTTGTAGGCATAAAGTTGAGGTGACCAAAAGATATGGATTGGAGCTGAAAATGAAAAATAGGGAACAAGAAAGACTACAGCTAAAGACCTGGACTACATCTGCCTTATTTACCACAACTGCAATCCTCTCTTAATGGTCAAATTCAGTTAAGACAATCAGAGCAACGCGGTCTCGGCACACAAGCGCATTTGCAAACAGCCGTGCGCGTTCACGGTTAATCACATAGGTTCCCAGGGGCAGATCTATAAAAGCACTTAGATGCATCCCAAGCCATATTCAATCAAAAACCCTTTCTCCTTTAGGATAGCTTAGCTCATAAGATATAATTTTGAATTCAAGATTTGAAACCCTAATCTTTGGCAAGTGTGTAATTAACTTTGAAGGCTAAATTTCTTAGACATTTTTTGAAGAATGAATGCTTTGGATAATCCTTATGGTATGTCTCTCTTTACTTTCTTCATGAGTAGCTAAGTAATTTAGTCTTGGGATTATGTTGAAGAAAAGTGTATTTATGTATGGGTATTGTGGTTTTTGCATGGATTTTAGTTGTTGAGTATGGATTCCACATTGCTTGAGCTTATGAGTTAGAATTTGATGGGTGAAAACCCCAAATCTCCAAATGGGTTTGATGGGTTAAATCCCCAAACTCTAGAAACCCTTTATCATCCTTGAAATAGGGATGAAGGTAAATATTAGGTAACCCATAACATGCTTAAAATAGGGTTATAGTGGGACAAGCAATGGTGGACAATTGAGCCTATGTTTTACTACCTTTTGCATTCTTAGAAATAAGTGTATTAGGAGTGTAAATCATGTCAAGAGCATTATCATAGAAACAAGCATGCTTGATTGAGGTCTTGGATGATTATGAAAATGTGTACACTTGTTAGGTGCTCTAAAGAGCCAACAGGTGAAATCGTTGTGGTTTTCTTAAAAGATTGACCCCAATGAACTTCGACCTAGCCTATCCTTTAGTCAACAACAAAATTTCATGATAAACTAACATCAAACCACATGCATTTCCTCTAGGTAGACATAATCCCAAGATTTCCCTCAAATCTTAAATTTAAAGTAGAAGTTTAATTCACCAAGTGCTTGTTAAAGTTGGTTGTGAAGAATTCCTAAGTTAATCCCCTTATTTTATTTTACATGTAATTTTTATTAGCATTTTGGGTAATCTCTTAGTAATTTGAGCATCCATAGGGTTTGAAGTCTACAATTCATTCCTCAAGATTTGACCCTAATTCAAATTGGGTTACTTGACATACCGCCTCACCCCTAATTATAGGAGTGAGTTGAGCGTTATCAAAATGGCGTCGTTGTCGTGGAGTGAAATATAGATTTTACTTGTGTGGTGTCATTATTACTTGGGAATATCTGAAGTGGTGTAATTTAATTTATTTGTTGTTTTTAACTCTTTTATAGGTGATCAAAGTGTAAATGAAGCAATGAGTGATAGCGCAAGCAATATGGGCCCGCTCAATACCCCTCTTAATGATAAAGTCTAATTAAATCAGGAGGGACAAACACGTGCAATTCGTATTCCGCCGTCCAACAGGAATGGAGTGTTTCATGTGACTAGCATTATGCTTCACATATTGGAAATGAAAGCGTTGTATAGGGGCCTAGCATATGAGGACCCGAATTTTCATTTGAAGAACTTTGTGGAAGTTTGTGCTCCATTTAACATAGCATACATTACAGAAGAATTCATCCGGCTTCGACTTTTCCCATTTTCACTAACGGGTGAGGTAGATTTATGGCTTTATTCACTTTTACCCAGCACAATTACACCATGGGAAGAGCTTACCATGGTGTTTCTTGATAGATACTTCCCACCATAAAAATTTTTTCAAAAGAGGGATGATATTCTGAACTTTCGGTAAATGAATGAAGAACCATCATTTGAATCTTGGGAGAGGTTTAATGTAATGTTTGCCCAATGTCCAAATAATGAGGTCTCGGAAGAGATGCTACTCGAGAATTTCTATAGGGCTCTTGATCCATTAAACAAAACGGTGGTGGATAATGCAGAAGGCGGTTCTATAGTGAGATTGCATCATCTTACGGCCATCCGATTGATAGGAGAAGTATCAATACAAAATTAGGGTTGGAATACCCGAGATGCCGAAGCTTCCAAAACCCCTTCTACCATATTTGTGGAGTCTAACAAACAAACAAAATGAGAAGAAGAAAAGAAAGAAAACATGGCCAAAATGATGGCTCAACTTGAGCTCTTGACGATGTATGTTATGGGTGCATATGCGAAAACGGTAAACACCATAGCATTGAAATCTTATGAAGAAGATGAAGAGGCAAAGAAGTTGGATGAAGAAATTTGGTACCTGGAAAACTACTCGGGGGGTTCCCACCCAACCTATCAAAGGTAAGGTGGGAACCAACGTTGGATGGATCGTAAACATGAACGAGATTGGAGAGATCGTGAACATGACTATGACCATTATGCCCCTCCTTATGACTGAGCTAAAGCCAAGGAGTCTACTAATATTAACCCTAAAAATTTCAAGACCCAGGATATGTAAGAAAGAATCTTCAATAAATTAGAAGGCATGGAAAAGATAGTCTATGAGTTGAAGGGTGATTTCTTCCACTTCTCTCAAATGGTGGTGTATCACTCTGCCTCTATCAAGAAATTGGAGACCCTAGTGGGGTAAACATCCACATAATTAAATGCTAGACCTAGAGTTGGACTTCCGAGTGACATATTTGCTAACCTAAAGAATGACACGCAAGTCCTAGGAATTGTCATAAGGAGTGGAAGAGCACTTGAGGAAACTTATAGAGGAGATGCGAGTGAGAATATGCCCAAGGCCAAAGCAAAGGAGGTGATGCCTTAAAAAAGAGATGTAAATAATAAGAAAGAGGTAAATGAAAGCGATAAGGAGATGGTAAAAGTTGAAGGGCCACAAGTTAACACAAGACCAACCATCCAAGCTCCTCCCCCATTTCATCAACTTTTGCATAAAACTAGGAAAATGACAAATTGAGGAATTTCATGGACAAACTTAGCAACCTATCAATAAATATATCGTTGCTTAAAGCTATTAAAGAGATCCTAAGACACACTAAGTTGATGATAAAGTTGATGTATAAGAAGAAACTTGTTGAAGGTGATACTATTGACGCCACTCAGGGATGTAGCGCTATCATGGATAGGAAGGTTGCGAAAAAGAAAGATGGCCACAGAGTATTCATTATCCCTTGTATAATTAGGACATATGAATTTACAAAAGCTCTATGTGACCTTGGTGCGAGTATCAAATTAATGTCTTTTGTCATATAGAATAAAATTGGTCTGGATACCTAGATTCCAACCTCTATACAGCTCTTGATTGCGAACCGATCAATAAAAAGGCCAATGGGTATATTGTTTGACGTCCTTCTAAAAGTGGATAAGTTTATTCTCCCAACGTATTTCGTGGTATTGGATTGTGATATAGACAAAGAGGCTCCTATCATTCTTTTTCATCCTTTCATATCCACCGAGGATACGTTGTTGATCTAGAGCTAGGGGAGATGAAATTTAGAGTGCAAGAGGATGAGGTCTCTTTCAAAATTTGCAAATCAAAGAAGCAAACTGTAAATTTGCAAGTAGTATCCATGGTGGATGTTGAAAATGAAAAGATGAATAGAGATGAGTTCGAGGACTCACCTTGAAAATAAATAAAGAAAGATTTCATGCCACGATGATAACTAAGACGCTAGGTGGGAAGCAACCCACAAATGCCATGAAACTAGCTCGTATCTTTTTTTTGTTGTTATGTTTATTTTAGGGTATATTTTATCTTGTACATATAAGTAACCTTTGAAAATATGGAAAAATTGAGTAACATGCTTAATAGGGGAAACAGAGGAGCATCATTTCTCTCGGTTACCATGATCGTGATTGTAGTCCCTTGATCGCGGTCACAGACACTTCTGCCATTTAATCCCTAGTTTCCCTAATTTCCCTTGCACTCTCTTTTAAGAATGCACTCTCTAATTTAGGTAAATTTTTGTTCAAGTTTGTGAGATCATACAGGATCCTTGTATTCCATAGCATCAAAACTCTGGTAAGTGACATGAATCCATGTTTTTACTTGTGAAAATAGGCCATAGAATGCATGATTAAGAAAGACCTTAAATTTTGATTGTTATGCTTTCCATGCTGTTATATTTGGTATTAGTGTGATTTTGGCTATTTGATTAAGGTGTGCACACAAGTGGGGGATATCATGAGTACCTAACTTTGTGTGAAATAGGTAGACCATTGCGATATGCACACCAAGTATTTGATAAAATGCTTTAATGAATTTTCAATACTTATATTTCCTTTTTAAAAGGCATTCACACACTTATAAGTATTGTTCTAATGATCTTCATATGCTTCCACATTGTAGAACATACTTGTAGCCTTTGCAGAAAATATGTACATGAAGAATTGACACAGAACTAGCCTAAGAAAGTGCGACCGTGGTCATAGACCACAATCGTGGTAACACGAATATGGTCTTGACTCATGATCGCGATAATTGAGGATAGCTTCCTTCCAGGCCAAAAATCCTGCATTTCCAAATTTTTAGTCTAGCACTACCTAGCAACTAGTGCAATGAACTTTAGTGGTTAATCTAGCATATTTTCCATTATTAAAACGTCATCAAAAGATATAATGTTTGCTTAGCACTATCAGGACAAACTCATGGATAAGTATGATCACATCTGATTCATAGCAGCCGAGTGCCATACTTTTTACAACAGGGATCTTCCAAAGACAAAGCTACTCGTAGAGAGAGGAATTTGGTTAGATAATGTTCCAAAGAAACTACTTGTACATCATGACAAACTTGAGGCCATAGGGTGGCGGTGGTTCACCTCGGATCTATGCATTACAAATGAGCAATGGGTTCATGAATTCTATGAAAACATTGGTGAAGTCTCTTTTTTAGACCCACTCAATATGACTGTCAAGGTTTGGGTAAGCTGGTGAATGTTGGGGCTAAACAAATGAATGATTTTTATTGGCTCAAGCAGGTAAATATGGGTGAATTTAAAGTGAAAGGGTAAAAATTAAAGAATCAATTGGCACATCGGCTATGCCCCAGAAGGGAAGTCTCGTGGATCAAAACTAAAGCCAATATTTCCATGAATGACTTTACCTCCAAGGCTCGGATATGGTGGAATATCATTTGTATCTGAGTTTCTCCTTGCACCCATTTGATAACAATCCCAGAATTGCATGATAGAATGGTTGCATGTATTCTAGATGGAAACCCTCTAGATGTTGGTCATCTTGTGGTTAATGAAATAGATCATTTCAAGGTCCAAGGAGGTAGGCATCTATTCTTTCCCTCCTTAATTATAGATCTTTGACAAAGAGCAGGGGTTAAGGAGTAAGCTAGTGATCCATGGATGTGCCCTAATGCTTCCATTTACCCCTTGAGGATTAGAGGTGAGGCCGCACCCAATAAAATAAAGAAAAGAAAGAGCCTAAGTCTCACTGTCCAACTACCACGGGACCTCTTGAAGAGATTGGGGTAAATATTGCAACCATCAAAAAGCTTGTGTCTAGGTTTCCCCAAGGATCGGGAGAGCCTTCCACCACTCATAATTTTTATGTGTAATGTACCAACTAGAAAAACTACAAGAAGGACCAAAAAAAGTAAGAAGCTACCTTTGATAAGCTTGAAAAGTCCTACTCCTCTTTGGCGGAGTCACACCGAGTCCTCCGAATTGTACATGAAAAAATGATTGAAAGGGAGAAGAAGAGGGATAAATTATTCATCACGATATGGAAAGGTGTAACGGCCTATATACAGTTCTAAGGCCACAAGATAGACTTCCTTCTTCTTAGGTGGACAGTGATGATGAGGCCCCAATCGAGTGGTCCAATCTTTAGAAAGAGGGAAGTGATGTAGAGTCCAACAGTAATAGCAGCCCTTGATGCGGTTTCAAGGAGCACCCTTATCTCTTTTACCCTTAATTATTTATGCAGTAAGGACACTGCTATCTTTTAAGTTGAGGGTGTCTCCTTATTCTTATTCACTTAATTTGGGACTGTATTATATCCTTTTCTACTCTTTTGGATAATTATCATCTTTATTTTATTGGGTTATAATATTTGGGCACCTTGATGGTACCCACATTTGCATGGATTAGTTATTTTGAACCTAGTTTACTATTTTAGTATAAATTTCATTAGTCGAGCTTTAACTTCATGATTTGGTTTCTAACCATAGATGCAGGGGAAGTTTAAGTACCCGTGGCATCAAGGCCATAAAATGTAAGGGAAATCTGAGTACCTGCGAAATTGATAATTTAGGGTTGCATTAAGATCCATAGGTGAAGTTTGAGTAACCATATGGTGGGTCACCCATACTATGAACTTCGATGATAGCTTGTATGGGTTCCATGATTAGTAAATTTTATGTTGTGCGTATACAAAAGAAAATAACCCCTCCGTCCAAAAATTTTGAAAAATTTAAAGGCATGGACATAAGCAACTTTGGGATGAAATTTTCCTATATTTATCGGACTCCGAAGGTTGACTTTGAAAATATCATGAATAATCCATGTTTGTCTCACGTGGGTAGAACAATTGAATCTCCTTGACGACATTGGCATGCCATGTGTGAGGTTAATCGTGTCCATCTCATATGTACTTTAACTATCTAGAACTTGCCCATTTAGTCTTTCATATCTAATTTTTGACTGTTCTTAGTTGGTAAAATGATCATAGGCCATCTTGTGATTTTGGAAGTCCACTTTTTCCTAAAGATCTTACCAATACATAAGAGTTACCCTAGTAACCCTCTTTGAGCCTTTGGACTTTTATTTGGCAAACGCATTACAAGTCGTGACCCTTCTATTCATCCATTCTTGAACCCTATCCTCCATGAACTTGAGAATACAAATTAAGGCTAAAAGCCTAAGTTAGGGAGGTATAAATAGGAGAAAGTATAGTTGGGCCACGAAGAAAGTTCCTTGACAGTCTTGAGATAGTGAAGCTTTTAGGATTTGAATAAAGAAAAGATCCCATAAAGGAAAAAAACGGATTTATCTATGTTCAAAAATTATAGAAGTACATAAAAAGAGAAAAGTGGGAAAACTAATAAAAATCAAAGAGTGGGCTAAATAGTAAAGTGAAAAGTAGCGGCAATAAGTGAAGCATGAAAAGAGTACGATGTAGAAGTTCAAGGAGGGTGCAGCCTTGTATCCTAAGTTTATCTCCCACACTACCTTAAACCTATATTACAAGCTCAACTAGCCCATTTTAATTCCCACCCAAGTATAGTAATTGTAATGATGATTGAAATAGGGGCAAGCCTATGGCAAGGTACTTGTTAACATGGAAAATTGATTGAGAGAGTGAGTGGTTGGACTTAAAATTCCTTCTTGCATGATTGGTAGCTAGGTATGTGAATTTCTCATTTATTGTGAGGATGCATGTGAGCTAGTTGATGTGGGTGATTTTTTTATCTTCTTGTCAAGGGGATAATCGAAAGTATTGAATGTTTGAAGTCAACATATGAGTCATTTCTAGAGCGTTAGTAGTTGTTACATGGTTGCTCCTCGAAGTCTATTGCATTATTCTCTATTTCATTTTATGATGATCGGAGTTTTTAAAGTCCTATTTTCCCATGCGTAAAGAGCTTTTTGTGGTGGTAATCTAATTTGAGTTATCATAATCATTGGGTGATAGAATGAGGGCACAGATAGGAAATTGTCTCATAGTAAGAGGTAGAGTTGCTTGAGGGAAAGCAAGGTCTTAAGTTGGGGGTGTTGATGAGTAGTGAGTTCACCACTTAATTGAACTCATTATGCGTGCACAATACCTTGTTTTGAATGAATAAATAAGACAATATCTATGTATATATGCACTAATATCCACTCTTTGCAGGCATAAAGTTAAGGAGACCAAAAGATGTAGATTGGAGCTGAAAATGATGAAAAGGAAACAAGAAAGAGTACAGCTAAAGACCTTGACTACATCCACCTCACTTACAGTGACCACAATCCTCTATCCATGGTCGTGATCAGTCAAGATGGTCAGAGTAATGCGGTCATAACAGACAACCACAATTGCGTGGTCGCGATTGCGGACAGCCGTGCGCGATCACGGTTAAGAAGAAAAGTTCCTAGGGGTAGATCTATAAAAGAACTTGAACGTATCCTAATCCATATTTATGATAAAACCCTTTCTTCTTTAGGATAGCTTAGCTCATAATATATTTTAGAATTCCAGACTTGAAACCCTAATCTTGGAAAAGTGTGTAATTAACTTTGTAGGCAAAATTTCCTAGACTTTTTGTGAAGAATAAATTCTTTGGATGATACTTATGGTATATCTCTCTTTACTTTCTTCATGATTAAATAAGTAATTTAGTCTTGGGATTATGTTGAACTAGAGTGTAATTATGTTGAGGTATTGTTGTGTTTGCATGGATTTTAGTTGTTTAGTATGAATTCCACTATTGCTTGAGCATACGGGTTGAAATTTAATGGGTAAAAACTCCAAATCACCAAATAGGTTTGATGGATGAAATCCCCAAACTCTAGAAACCCTTTACCATGCTCAAAAGAGGGATAAAGGTGAATATTAAGAAACCTATAACATCCCTGAAAGAGGGTTATAGAAGGATAAAGCAATGATGGACAATTGAGCCTTTTTTACTACCTTTTGAAATCTTAGAAAATAGTGTATTAGGAGTGTAAATCATGTCAAGAGCATCATCCTAGAAATAGGGATGCTTGATTGAGGTCTTGGGTGATTATGAAAATGTATACATCGGTTAGGTGCTCGAAAGAGCCAACGGGTGAAATCATTGTGGTTTTGTTAAAATATTTACCCCAATGAACTTCGACCTAGACTATTCTCTCATCAATAACTAAATTTCATGATAAAACAACATCAACCCACCTGTATTACCTCTAGGTTGACATAATCCCAAGATTTTCCTCAAATCTTGAATTCTAAGTAGAAGTTTAATTCACCAAGTGCTTGTTAAAGTTAGTTGTGAAGAATTCCCAAGCTAATCCCCCAATTTTATTTTACATGTCATTTTTATTATAATTTTAGGTAATCTCTTAGTAATTTGAGCATCCATAGGGTTTGAATTCTATTGTTCACTCCTTGAAAATTAACCCAATTTAAATTGGGTTACTTGACAACAACCACTTCACCCTAATTATTGGAGTGAGTTGAGCATTATCACATTGCCTAAAGCATAGTAGTTCTATCCTAGCTTATATTTTATAGGCCTATGTACCATGTTATAGAAGTTGTCGCCATAGTACCATGTTATAGAAGTTGTAGCCATATTGAAATTCCTTGTTCAAATATCTCACTTAGATCATGCCTAAGAATTCTTTGCTCCCTAATGTTATTAGAACTTCTTAGAAAAGTGTTGGATAAATACTCCAATTGAGTATAAAATTTTAATATAATTCAGCCTGTATAGCCAGCAATTTAGTTTAACAATAAGATAAGATGTGATCCTATAGTGTTCATTCTTTCCATATAATCTTACTATCTGAAGTTTCATGAGTATGGCTATTCTATGAGGTAATTCATTCATGTCCATGTAAACTGTGAATTAAGTTTAGCCCAAACATCATGTCTATGATTTGGATATTTAGTCATGATTCAATTCATAAGTGTTCTGTCAATGATCTTAATTTTTTAAGTATTCTAGCTCAAACATTGTAATACCCATGTACGACCTTTGTCTCGCTATCTCATGATTCATGCCTACATAATGTACTTGGCGATGCCATGAAGCCCCTTTTCTTTTGATTTTTATACTTATTTTGTTGAGGGACAATTCCTAATAAGAAGTTACATACTTTATTCCATCTGTAGTAACTCTTGGGATTTTGTTGTATTAGTTATCACTTCAGCTCTATATGTATCATCATATCATGAATATTTCTAGTGAGTTCTAATCTCTCAGTATGAATCATCTCCTTATAGTCAGTAAAGTTATGTTAGCTCAGAAATCAGATTCACGATAAAAGTTTTAATGTTTTAGCTCATCTATATCTTTCATTAGCATGCATGTCATGTGTACCTTGTTCCATACTTTTAAAGTTTTAGTAAGTTCCTACCTATTATTTGAGAATGAATGATTCTAAGGGGGATATAATGTAACACCCTATGCTTTTAATACTCTAGTAATGCCCAAAAAATGGTATTTAGGACCCTAATTTTGATGGTAGACCATGTATAGTTGTTGTGGGTTTTGTTGGGGGTGCTTTTAAGCCTTAAAAGTTAGTGGATGTCACAATTTAGACCCTCCTCTAAGGCCGTGCATTACGGGACAAATGCCAACAGCCAATGGATAGGCTTGGCTTTTGTCGTGTGCTTCCCACTCTAGGCTTGGCTTTTGACATATGCCACAACCCTCAGGTTATCTTTGGCTGTGCACCTCCAAGCAAAAGAAAAGTGTTAAAGTTGCTCTATTTTGACTTAATTTGAGGGCATTGAGGTCTTTTTACACCCCTAAATTATTTTTAATCATTCTTAAATGGATTAAGGGGTCTTAAAATATGTTATTTCTACTCTCTTAACCCCAAACATCCAATACATGATTTAAAACCCTTCCCCTCTTCCCAAGAACAAAATTTAAGTTTTTCTCTCAAGAACTCAAGAAGTTAAGTTCAAATTTCAAGCTTTCTACAAGAATTCAAACAATCGATGTATATAGGGTTTATGATCAATGTTATTTATTCATCCTTATGTCCAAAGTGCATGGTTTTAAGATTGATTTTACTAGTTTTAAATTAGGGATCATACCCAATTTGCTATATTCTTGAAGTATGATAGCACCATGTGATTGACAGTTTTAAGTGCATCAAGGTTTACATATATTCATGTTTTGATTTATAACATTCATATTGTTATTTGAATTTCATTATCTGGACTGGATATTTTTGAAAGATTTCAAGGTTCTTATTGAGAATTATGTTTAATTATGGATTTCTATGAAATAAGGCATGAATTCTAAGTCCTAAGTAAAAGAATTAAGTATATAAAGAAGTTTAAGCTTTTGAAACTTCATTCACAAACATTATAGCATGACTAAAGAAAGATTGATCTTTTGATATAAAGTTAAGATATGAAATTCACAATTGTTCATCTTGATTCTGATTCAAAGTAAAGAGAAGCATAACTAGTTTTCATTGTATAAGCCCTTATGCAATTTTAAGGTAGATTTCCTAAGTATGGGCATATAAGTATTCTGGGAGTAGTATTTTGCATTGATGAGCGTATCCTAAATTCGTAGAAACTATGAGCCACCATAGTTTAAGATTTTTCCCAATATGGATGAAGTTCAGTGATTATCTAAGTTAAGATTTTATTCTGATGGCAAGGATAGAACAACTCTCCCCAACGTGGGTAAGATGTTGGACTTCATAGTAGCTCATATGATTTATGTTAGTTAGAAGAATATCCCACAAGAAATAATAAAAGTAAAAATTTTAGAAACCAAGTGTAATGACTCATAGTTTTATTCAGATATTGCTTTACATATGTTATTATCCATAAGATTTCATCTTTTAGTTTACATATGATCTAGATGAGTCTTTTTACACTTAGCCTACATGACTTGAAAGTATACCAACCTTCAGTTTTACTTATTCTACAAAAGTAAAGATTTAAGAAACCAAGTGTAGTGATTTACCAGCTTATCCAATTATGTTTGTTACTCATATTTTAAGATACTTCAGTTTTGAATTTATTTCAGTCTCTTGGTGAGTCTACTTGCACTTAGCATGCATGTTCTAAGATTATGTATCTATTAAGTTTTATGTATATCATTCACCCCCACTTACTCAGTACATTCCAAAAGTACTAACCCTATATACATCTGTATGGCTACATTATTTCATAATATAGGTACTAGTTATAGCCTACACATCATAATCAGACAGTTCGTGGCTTCCATTCAGCAGGTGATGAGTTCTTTTGTTTTGAGGACTCAAATCAACTAAAGTTCCATTATCATTCTTTATTCAGTTACCTATACTAAATATTATAGAGGCTTCGTAGATGGTCACTCGGAGTTAGTGTATTTACTTTAAGTTTGATTTGTATAACCAAAGTGTAAATGTTTTAAATAGTTTTGTGTTGAACAAGTTTAGAAAATACATCTTTTCTACTTATTTTTTCCATATTTATATAGTATATTTAGTTGCTCATGAGTTATATAAGTATCATGGGTTAGCTTAGGATCACTTATGGTTCTAAGGACCGTGTGATGTCAATGGGGTTGTCTCAGGGCGCTATAATAGTTTATTATTTTCTTAGTTTATTTTATATTTCTTTTCACATTTCTTGATATGTCAGCCTGTGATCGATGGTCATACCCCTTTTGACCGACCATTGTACATATCCCTAGTTAGCCCCAATGAGCATTTAGCCTATTTCTTTGGTAGCCTCATATGTAGCCTGTATCCCCTTTTTTTAATGACCTTAATTTTGTCCAAATCTTCTAAGCTCTTTAGTATAAAATTAAGTTTGTTAAGGAGTTTGAAAAATAAGAGGATAAAAGGTGAAACTGAAGCCCGAAATTAATAGTTATTGGTGTATACAATTGATTCACTGTGGTTGGTAGTGAAAGAAATTTGTGATAAAAATTGAATCATGAGACAATAGAAAATACCCTTGTCCACAGTGTATGTGAGTGAGCTTAATGAGATGGGGAAAAACAAAAGATATGTGTGAAGGTATATGAGGTGGAAAATTGGTTGTTCGAGGTGAATTGAATGAAAAGTGTGATCTTTTAAAGCGCTTAGGGAAAATAGTCACTATTCTTGAAAAAAATAGTTTCTTCCCATCTCTTAACCTACATTACAACCCTTAAAGATTTATTTGTTCCTAAGTCTTGACATTCTGATATTTGTGTAGCACTAAACTAAGGGAAAGCTTATGGTTCATCTTGGGTAACTTGTGAATTCTTTGACAAAGTGAGTGTAATTCGGTTCTTATAACAATTTTTGTGATGAATTAAATTAATGTGTGTGATTATGGATAACTCTCTTATTGTGAAGGAACATGTATGATGAGAGTTGGGTGATTTATATTATCTCTTTGACTGAGCAATATGTATGAGTTTTCCAACTTTGTAAGTCAACTCTTGAAGATAGGATATTTTGAGTAGTGTTCTTGAGCTTTCAATTGTGTGTATAACATGCTTTGTGTAGAAACTTGAATTATATGCAGTCATTGTAGTACTAGATTGAGTGTATTTCTTGTAGTAGAAGTATGGAATATTCTCTGATTATGATGCTTAGAGTAAAGAGTTGTTCGAGGATGACAAGTTTTTAAGTGTGAGGTTGTGATCTGTGGTGTAATTATGCACCCCAGAGTTGTTATATGAGCTTATTTAGCTTTTTTTCAAGGACTTGTTATGTTATTAATGTTTTTTAATTACATAAATAACAATCTAAGTGTTAAAGCCCGTGATTACAATATTTAAGGTGTATTTCAAACAAGTTTTGATTCAAATTGGTCACTTATAGTTTATATGAGACAACTAGTGTTACTAGCTTGAGCTATGTGTTGCTCTAATTGATCTGGATGGATTCTACTATGCGTAATGAGTTCCTAATGGTATTACTGTGTAACTATGTGTGGAAAAACTTGTTTATAGTGTTTAAGGTTTAATTGAAACAAGCCAAGAGTTAAAACAAATTTAAAGATCAAAAAGGGCAAAACTAGTATTCTTAGCTTAGGTTTCTAGTTCACCGTCTTGGTTGTTGTGTCTTTTTCAGCTCTAATTCGTGGTTATTTATGATATATTATTTTCGGTGAGTTGATTATGATAATATATGTAAGATCCAAAAGCATTTAATCAAGTGTAAAGAACACCACAAGGCTTGGAATGGATAAACAAAAGCACAGGACAAGATTTGACGTAAAATTGACACTTTGGAGTACCTAGCGTATCTTAGAGCTTAGATACATCTATGGGGCACATTAAACACCTTGGGTTATTCCTAAGGGACAAAATACAGTGTTTATCCATGATTAGGGCGGGTCACACACCCTAGGTACCGTGATAGAGGGTGTGATGTGGACCCTAGGTAAATTTTGGCAGTTTTTTCTTCCTATAAATAGGACACTAAAACATGATGCTATACACCTTGGAAGAAATTGAAATACTTATGGAGGCTATATAACACTTAGAATAGGGGTTTTAATCCTTTTCTTTTTGTCCTTTTAATAATTTTATTAGGTATTCATCTATCGCGATTACAGTTACATCTATGAGCGGCTAAAAGCCCTTTTTTAGGGTTAAGGCCAATAACATGATTACTCTTGGTTAAAATTGATTTGGATTTGATTATTGATAATATTTGGTTTCTATTTATCCTTGTTATCATTATCTTAGGGATTCGCAACCCTTATAATACATCCATTGTCGTCTTGTTAACCCGGAAGGAGGAACAAGAGGATAAAACGTGGGGTAAATGGTGTAGGATTGTAATCTTCTACAGAATGAATAGGAATATACCTAAGTAACCTGTTTGGTTTATCACGGGATAAAATATTAGTGCATTTAACTTAGTTCTCACATTCCCGCTCAATGATGTAGTTGTGGGTCTAAGTTAGATAGGTGATTAGAGGCTCGAAAGCCTATTGGTGATACATAACTTTCAAGATTCTACATTTGATGTAGTGAGATAGTTGTATTATGCAAGATAAACCTACAGAGTTAGAAGCCAAGGGTAACACAAGCATAGTGTTCATTTTAGATTTTTTACAACCAAAAGAATTCCAATCTTTTTACTTATACTGATTACTGCAGCCCCCATCTACTCTTTTGCACTTCTTGGTGATTTCAACAAGTTTGAGAGATATTTTTGGCCTATTCACTATGGGTTGAATCCCAAACTATTTGAGTTACTATATTTTGACATCGACCACTTTATACTTCTTGGAGGTATAATTTTTTGAATCATCAAAATTTTGGCATCATTTTTGGAGAATACGGTTGCAGAATTATTAATTGATGTTGGTGAGGTTTTTGAGTTTTTTTTCTATTTTTATAAGGGCATATGCCAGTGTATACCTAACACTCACAGTCAAGGAAATCCCTTAATCCCAGTTTATCCTGAGTCTAAGAGAATCTTATAACCAAATCATAGGATGTTAGAACACAAACATAAAGGTAATTTTGAGGCACTTTAGGGTAATTCTACTAGTTTGCCTCTCCCTCATCCTGGTGAAATTTAGGATATGATTGATTGAATCACTAATCAAATATTATCATAATAAAATACTACTAATGCAGGGCAACATATAGATACCCATCGTATAGCATAGGAGGCAGAGTTGGTGAGGTAGAGACAAGGAATAGATCGTTAAGCAGAACTCGATGGAAACTGATATAGTAGTAGAAAAGATAGAGCTCAAGTACTCCAAGCCTATCAATACTTGTCACCATATGATTATCCAGATGATGACTTGGGATACATTGAGCATACAGATATAGGAGCTATCATTCTTCCTACATTAACACTGGGTGTGAAATTCAACGTTACTAATGCTATGATCCAGTTGTTAAATATTAAAAGTGTGTTTGTGGGCTTGCTAACTATTGACACAAACATGTACCTTATTAATTTCTTTGGAATTTGCACTTCATGCATTTTCTTGGTGTAGATCATAAACCTTTGAGGCTCAGGTTGTTTCCTTTCTCTCTAATTGGTGAAGCTATATTATGGTTAGAGGAACTACCTCGTGGGTCCATTACTACTTCGAACGAGTTGCAAAGTCATGTTTTAGACCATTTTCCCTCTAGCAATAATGTTACAGTTGAAGGATGATATAAATAATTTTAGGTAGTTTCATTTAGAATTAATGTATCAGGAATGATTTCGATTTAAGAAAAAGTTGATGATGGTGCCTAATCATGGAATTGGGGGAAGTAACTTATTGAAATATTCTATCAAGCCTTAACACCATTCCCAAATCTATGGCGAACACTATTACTGGTAAAAAATTCATACGCCTGTGTTGGTAGGTAGCATGTCAGGGCCCAAGACTGCCCCACAACCTCTAATCGTAATACGGAGCTTAGTGTCATAACTGACCCCAAGCTAACCCATGGCCTGGCATAAGACTAATAATACTAAAAGAGTAACAATATCATAGAAAATATCTAACTAAAATAATAAAGTAATAATGATAAAAATATCAATGCTAAATAAGAATATCGAAACTAAAACTGACAAACGTAAACCAACATGGTAAAATATAACTATTTGTCTGTCTGAAAGCCTCTACTCATATGAGTTGTTAGGAGTTTCCCCCAACTAACTCTAACTAGCTGAAACTAAAAAAATGCTAAAAATAAATAATAATAAATAGTCCTCGAAAGATGAGGACTCACCAAACACTGCTGCTAAAGGTGGTACCGAATGATACTAAGCGCAATCTGAATTCTGAACGTTGAAACCTATATTATAAGAAATATAGAATAAGAAAAGTATGCAATTAGTAATTTTAATGTACTGAGGATGTAATATGGTAAATAACTAACATAAGCTGAGCATAATGCATGAAACATGGTGAAATGAGGCATGGCCAAGTATAAACATGTATTGAATGATAAGCTAAATAACTCAATATAATGTCATGAAAAATCTGAGACTGAAACCTAAACTATGAGCTGTGGGAGATAACATTAATCATTATACCCCAATCTATCCTGACCGGGGTCTAACTTTTAACACTAGTTGGATGGGTGTTCAGTACCTTGCCAAGGGTACGAATATAGTCTGGCGTGGATCCACTAAACTGATGTCCCTAAGCACTAGGGTGTCAGTCCTCAACTGGCGGATGACTTCTTGTAACCTACAATGGTATCGTAGTTATGGAACTTAGGGACTTCTAAAAAAACTCTCAGTCTTAAATGACTAGTGAGCCTTCATCCATGCATTCACTCGGTGCTAAGTTCTACTCCCAATTGAATGAAACTAATAACTGATATATTTTTAATCTAATTACATAATACAAATATCTACAATGCATAAACTAAAAATCTCATGAACATATAAGTTGATATATGCATGAATTCATTAGAATTGGGTGCTTATAACTCCTCCACCTTAAACATGACAATAGTAAACTGAACATCATGAGAAATTTAGTAATTCAAGCCCAAAGCTTAATTGTTTATCAATATAAAAGGGAATTCATGATTATGAGTATGGGAAAATGGGAAAATGCTACTCTTATGGGAAAACATGTACTCATAGTTTAGTTACATGAGTAAACTAATGAAATTTAGAAAGCTCATAATTGTCATGGAACCCTATAATTGAAGGGTGAATCGAACTTAAGAGTTGAGGAAATCTTTTGGACTCAATGGGTGAAAGGAACCAATTGATAAAAAATTCGTAGACCCAGAGATAAATTTCTCGAAAAACTTTATAGAATTTGTTCTTGAAGTCTAGGTACCCTAAGTTGGCTTTTAGAGAAGAATAATCACCTTTTTTCTTGGTGTCAATTGAATTTATGCCTTAATAAGGAATTTGGGGCATTTTCCACTTATATTCCAGCCTTGGGAAAGCGTAAATGATGTATCTGTAGGGGTTAAATAATAGGGAAAGACCAAAAAGACTTATTTTAAACCATTCAAGAATTTCTAGGAAACAATTACGAAGACTCAAGCTATGGCTCATTGGGTATGGTCATGAGTCATGGCCTAGAGTCGTGACCTGAGGTCCTAAGCCTTGGGTCCTAACTGTTATGACAATAAGTCCTTCCTGTCGACTTACTTGGTCTAACCATGAGTTTTCATGAAGGATCGTTGTCAAGGGGATGATTTCTTAGTTTCTTACTATTGCGACGACAAGTCTTTACCATGATTCATTGTGTCTAACATTGAGTCATTACCAGATTCATTATCATTTGTAATTTGACAGTTACTCCATTAATTTTCCATAAATTTTACTATCATATCAAATTAAGACGAGATATGGTGGTGTTGGGAAAATAATTAAATAGTCTACCTTTTAGTGGGTCTAAAGGTTAGAAATTTAGGGTATTACAATATCCCCCTTGTTATCATTCATCCCCAAATGAAACTAAATAAGCTAAAGTACAAAGGAAAAAGTTGAACTTTTGCGCTAAACCATGGACTGATAACTGAATCTATAACTAATCTATGAACTCTAAATGACTTATGGGATGACATGATAATAGTTGGATAGACTAAGTTAGAAAAGAGAGAGGTTATTAGTTAAGAAAACTATTACCTTAAGTTAGGAATGAGTTCGATGAGAAAATATTGGGGTACTTGGTCATCATATCTGCCTCTGCTTCCCAAGTAGCTGCCTCAACTGACTGATTTCTCCATAGAAACTTTACTAAGGCGACCTCTTTATTCCTCAACCTATGAATATGATGGTTAAGGATATCCACAGGGATTTCTTCATAGCAGACGTTATCTTATACGCCCATACTCTCTAAAGGAACTACTGATGGTTGGTCACCAATGAATTTCTTCAACAAGGAGACATGGAAAAGTTGATGCACTGATGCTAAATCTGTAGGCCGATCCAACACATGGGCTTCCTTAACATAACGACTTAAAACTTATAAGGACCAACATAACGGAGAATGATCTTTCCCTTCTTTACAAACCTCTTCACCCCTTTCATGGGTAAAACCTTCAAGTAGACAATATCATAAATGTCAAATTAATTCTCCCTTATCCTCACATTCGCATACGATTTATGATGACTATAAGCAGTTTTTAGCCTTTCTCTAATCAACTAAAATTTATCCATTGCCTTATGCACTAAACCTGGAGCTATCAAAGTAGCTTCCCTAACCTTAAACTAATCAATAAAAGTTCTATACCTCCTACAATAAAGTTCCTCAAATAGGGCCATCTGAATGCTGGAGTGGTAGCTTTTATTATAAGCAAACTCAATCAAAGTCATGTGAGAGTCCCAAATACCGTTGAAATATATCACATATTCTCTCAAAATTTCCTCTAAGGTCTAGATGGTCCTCTCTACCTGACCATATATCTATAAATAAAAGGTCATACTAAGCTGAACTTGGGTACGAAGACTCTTTTGAAAAGTCTTCCAAAATTGAGAGGTAAACTGGGTACCTTTATCAGAAATAATGGTCAAAGGGACTCCATGAAATTTCACCAAATCCCTAAGATAGAGCTTAGAATAATCTTCAGTTGAATCTGATGTGTTAACAGAAATGAAGTTGGCTGACTTAATCATTTGGTCCACAATAACCCAAATAGTATTATATTGTCTATGAGTACAAGGCAACCTTATAATGAAGTCCATATTCACCAAGTCCTACTTCCAAGTAGGAAAACTAAATTACTGAAGCATACCACAAGTTCTTTAGTGCTCAGGCATAACATGAAAATAATTTGGACACACCCACGAATTTCTCAATATCCTTTTTCTTGCTATTCCTCTAGTAGACTTCCTGTAAATCATGGTACATCATAGTGGCTCATAGTTGAATACAATATCAATAAGCATGAGTTTCTTCTATTATTTTTTGCCTCAAGTAATCTACATCTAGCACACATAATTTACCTTGAAAACAAAGAACACAATATCCCCTTTAGGAGAAAGCCTCAACCTTCTGTCTTTAAAGTGCTTCCTTTAACTTTTGCAAAATAGGATCTCTATCTTTCTTTTTCTTCACTCTTCCTACAAAAGAAGATTTTGAACTATTCTAAACCAAGGCATTACCTTTAGTTGAGTCAACCAACCAGACTCCCTACCTTGCATGCTGATGAACCTCATGAACTAACTCTTTCTTCTCATTCTAAATGTGAGCAATACTCCCTATAGACAATCTGCTAAGGGTGTCTTCTACAAAATTGGCCTTACCTGGATATAACGAGACACTCATACCATAGTCCTTTAATAACTCTAGCCCTCTTCTATAATGAAGATTTAGATCATTCTGACTGAACATATATTGAAGACTCTTGTGATTGCTAAACACATCAACATAAACCCCATAAAGGTAATGCTTCTAAATATTAATGTAAAATACCACTGATGCCAACATTAGATCATGAGTTTGGTAGTTCTTCTCATAAGGCTTGAGTTGTCTAGAGAAACATGTTGTAACCTTACCCCGGTGCATTAACACACAACCAAGGCTAACTCAGGAAGCATCTTAATAAACCACAAACCATCTGAACCCTATGATAGAGTCAAACTTGGAGCAGAGGTGAGTCAAACCTTTAAATTCTGAAAAATCTTCTCACAAGAATTGGACCACTAGAATTTGACTTTTTTCTAAGTTAGTGTGGACATAGGAGATGAAAGAGAGGAAATATTTTCAAAATACCATCTATAATAGCTGGCTAAACCCAAGAAACTCTATATATCTGATTGAGAAATGGGTTTATGCCAGTTCCTTACTACTTTGGTCTTTTGAGGATCAAATCAAATGTGTTCACGAAAAATAAAATGACCAATAATGCTACTAACTTCAACCAGAATTCACACATAACTAATGATCTTTAAGAGTCTGCAAGACTTAGCGAATAACTAATGATTTTTAAGAGTCTGCAAGACAATCCTCAAATGGTCTACATGCTCATCCTCACTATGAGAATAAATGAGGATGTCAATAAAAAAAGAAAATAATGAATATGTCCAAATACTTTTTGAACACTCTTTTTAGCAAGTCCATAAAAGCTGCTGGAGCATTTGTTAGTCTAAAAGACATGACAACAAAATTAAAGTGGCCATATCGAGTTCTAAAGGTTGCCTTTGGAATGTCACAATATTTGACTTTGAGTTGATAATAGTTGGATCTAAGGCCTATATTAGAGAAACAACTGACACCCGAAAGTTGGTCGAACAAGTCATCAATCCTGGAGATGTGATACTTATTCCTGACCGTGGCTTTGTTCAGCTGATGATAGTCGATGCACATTCCAAGAGAACCATCTTTCTTACACATGGAAAGGACTAGAGCACCCCATGGAGAGACACAAGGTCTGATCAAAACCTTGTCTAGGAGATCCTTCAATTTCTTAAGCTTGGCTGGAGCCATTCTATAAGGTAAAATTAAAATAGGGTGGGTATTTTGAAGGAGATCTATTCCAAAGTCAATTTACCACTTGGGAGAAACTTTGAGCATATATTTAGAAAACACTTCTGGACTACTGGAATTGAGTCAAATCATGGGGTTTCATACTTTGAGTCCTTGACTTGAACAAGATGATAGATGCACCCTTTAGAAATTATTTTTTTTACATTAAAGAAGGAGAGAATTGACCTATAGGTATTAAGGTACTGCTCTTCAATTTTAAGATAGGTTTATTGGGAAATTGAAAATGGACTACTCTGTTTATACAATCAACTGAGTCATAGCAAGAGTTGAGCTAATCCATGCCAAGACTAATATCAAAATTTGCCAGGTCTAGCTCTATAGGGTCGATTGAGGTGACATTTTAGGATACTGTGATTGGGTAGGTTGTATATAATCATCTGGGTATGATTGAACTACCTACTATAGTAGAAACTGAGAAGGGTTCTACGATGATTTTGAGGCTAACACCAAAATCTACTACTATATAGTAAGTCACAAAGGAAAGCATGCATCTAATATCTAAAAATACATAAATGTGATTATGAAAAATTTACAATATGCCAGTGACCATATTCGTAGAACCCTTTAGTTCCCATTGAATCTGAAGGGCATCAAACATATCCTAATGATATTCACCTATTGTTCTAGAAGTGACACCCTAATGGAGCAGCTGAAGAATTGGATTGACTTATCTGAAGAATTTCCTTACCTCTTTATGCAACCACTAGGAAATCCCTTACTATGTGACCTACCTTTCCACATCCAGAAAAGCATCATTGCTTGCCATGCACTCATTCTTATGGTTATTTTTTGCAAAATGGGTTGGTGCAAAAACTATTTACACTACCATGGGACTTAGAGACTGGTGCTCTATATTGAGTATCCTACTGAACTTGGGTACTAGAGTAATAATAGAATATGGAGATAGACAGGAAGATTTTTGGAAAGATTAAGAATGATTTCCACCACCTGACCTCTGTTGAGAGAAATTAAAACAACCAATTCTAGTCGTCTTACCCTCTCTTTACTTTTTCTTGATATTCTCCTCCTCAATTTGTTGAGCATGGACCATCAATCTAGAGATTTCCATCGCCTTAAACAATATTACCATTCTACTACTTTAAACACAAACATCTGACCTAAACTTTCTCATTAGAACCCTAGAGTCAGCAACCATAGTTGGAGCATACTTTGCCAACTGAGTAAAATTGAGTGAATACTCCTTCACACTCATATGGCATTGCTTTAAGTTTATAAGCTTTTATAAATTATCTTTCCTCAACTCAAGTAGGAAGAACCTATCTAGAAATGCAATAAAAACTCATCCTACTCTACATACCCTATATTTGCACCTCTATCCTCTTTTCACTACTTGAACCATGAGTAACCCACCTTCTGTAATTGATAGGTTGCCAAATCTACAATCTCAGACAAAGTGATTCCCATAATTTTAGTGACCTTTTGAATACTATCAAGGAACTCCTATGGATCCTTTTCAGGCTTAGACCTAAAGAACATTGAAGGATTCATTCAAGTAAAGTTCTTGACTTTCGTAGATGTCGTATTTATAGTTAGATTGGCTGGTGCAATAGTGTGCTAGTTATTTTTAGTTTAGTAATATTTAGTTGTACATAGTTGTAACACCTTGTGCTTTTAACACTCTAGTAATGCCTATAAAATGACCATTAGGATCCCCATTTTGATGGTAGACGATGTATAATTATTGTGGATTGTGTTGGGGTTGGTTTTAGGCCTTAAAAATTAGTATGGAATACAATTTGGACCTTCCTCTAAGGTTGTGAATCATGGGAAAAATTCCAACAGCCACAAGATGGGCTTGGCAATCCTCAAGTTAGCTTTGGCTGTGCGCCGCCAAAAAAATCCAAGCATTAAAGTTACTCTATTTTTACATAATTTGAGGGCATTGAGGTTTTTTCACACCCCTAAACCATTTATAATCATTCTTATATAGATAAGGGGTCTTAAAACATGTTTTTCCACTCTCTTAACCCCAAATATCCAATATACAATCTAATACCTTCCCCTCTTTCCAAGAATAAAATTCAAGTTTCTTCCCTCAAAAACTCAACAAATTAAGTTCTAATTTCAAGATTTCATAAGGAATACATCCAATCGAGGAATATGGGGTATATGAATAAGGTTGTTCTTTCATCATTATTCCCAAAGTGCATGGTTTTTTAAGATTGAGTTTACTTTTTTGAATTTGGATTAATACCCAAATTGCTATATTCTCAAAGTATGATACCACTATCTGATTGAAATCTTTAATTGCATCAAGGTTTACATATATTCATGTTTTGATTTATAAGATTCATATTGTGATTTGAATTTCATAATCTTAACTTGATATTGTTGAAAGATTTCAAGATGATTATTGAGAGTTATGCTTCATTGTAAATTTATATGAAAAAAAGTATGAATTCCAAGTCCTAAGTACAAGCATTAAGAATACAAGGAAGTTTAAGCTTTTGAAACTTCATTCATATACATTATAGCATGATTCAACAAAGATTGGTCTTTTGATCTAAAGCTAAGATATGAAATCCATAATTGTTCATCTTGATTTAACTTTAAAGTAAAGAGAAGAATTATTGGTTTTCATTCTATAAACCCTTATGCTATTTTAAGATGGATTTACTGCGTATGACCATATAAGTATTTTGGGAGTAGTAATTAGCATCAAGAAAGAAATGCAATGAGAGTATCCTAAATTCCTAGAAACTGTGAGCCACCATAGGTTAAGCTTTTTCTGAATATGGATTAATTTTAGTGATCACTTAAGTTAAGGTTCTATTTTGATGGCAAGGATAGAACAACTCTCTCCAATATAGGTACGACATTGGACTCCATGGTAGATCACATTGGTTTATGTCAGTTAGAAGAATATCCCACAAGAAATAATAAAAGAAAATATTTTAGAAACTAAGTGTAAAGACTTACTATTTTATTAAGATATTGTTTTACATAAGTGATTATCTATGATATTTCAGCTTTTAGTTTATGGATGATCAAGGTGAGTCTTTCAACACTTAGTTTGCATGACTTGAAAGTATACCCATCTTTAGTTCTGCTTATTCTACAAAAGTGAAGATTTAAGAAAATAAGTGTAATGATTCACCAGCTTATCATATTATATTTATTACTTACGTTTTAAAATACTTTCGCTTTCAGTTTATTTCAGTATCTTGGTGAATCTACTTACACTTAGCTTTCTTGTTTTAAGATTATGTATCTATTTAGTTTTACTTATTTCATTCACCCCACTTACTCAATACATTTCACAAATACTATCCATATATACGTATGTGTGGCTACATTGTTTCATAATATAGATACCAGTTGTAGCCTATGTATCATTATTAGATAGTTTGCAGCTTCTATTCAGTAGGTGATGAGTTTATTTGATTTGATTGCTCGAGTATACTAAAGTTCTAGTATCATTCTTTATTCAGTTGTATTGATTAGGGATAGCTGGGGGTGATGTACCGGCCACCTATACTCAGTATTAGTAGAGGCTTCATAGATGGTTATTTAGAGTTGATGTATTTACTTTCAGGTTGTTTTGTATAACCAAAGTGTAAATGTTTTCCAAAATTTTGTATGGAACATATTTTGCAAAGAAATCTTTTCCACTTATTCTTTCTATATTTATGTAATATTTTCAATTTATCATGAGTTATACTAGTATCATAGGTTTAGTGAGAGTCACTTGTGGTTCTAAAAATTGTGTGACATCTAGGGAGTAGTCTTGAGGCATTACAAACTTGGTATTAGAGCATAAGGTTCAAGGGTCCTAGGGTGTCTATGAAGCTATGTCTAGTAGAGTCTTATAGAATGGTACAAAAATATTTGTACTTTTCTTTGAGAGGCTACAGGGCATTTAAGAAAGGTTTCTTTTCTTTTATATCTCAATTCATACTTTAGATATGTTCTCTAATAAGCTTATATAGATTCTTGTCTTATTTAATTCTTGCCAACTCTGCCTTATTCTTGAGGTTATAGAAATAGTCATGATTAAATTCCTACTGATAGAGTTTTCTCAAACACACCCCATAGATAGTTATGGGATTGCATATGGGCTTTAAAAAGGATCCCATCAGTGCCTTTATGTTCTACAGTTTGAGAGATCTCATTCATGTTCATGAAAATTATGCACTAAGCCAAAGTTAGATGTACCCTCAAATCCTTCTCAAAATCCTATGGTAGCATATGATCTAAAGTTAAAAGCATGAACCTAGAAGTTTTATAGCAATAAAGTAGGGATAGTGTTATCTGAATCTAGTAGATTATGTATTCATGGGGCTAGTTGTCGAAAAAATGAACCAGTAGGGTTAAAATTGTATATGCAAGAATTTAAGTTTGTTGATTAAAAATAAAGTATGATGGTGTGGGTGTGATTTAGAGTTGTGTCTAAGGTGATATATGATTATAGTATTTCTAAGTTTTGAAAGTGTATGTGTTTAGATATTATCCTTGAGTTGATAAGTTTGAATGAAGCTAGTCATGTAGTATATGATGTTCTTACAAACTAAGTTATGGGTTATAGGTTAATGATGTTGGGTATGTTTGTGTAATTGTAATTCTTATGGTTTAGGTAAAATATAAGTTTAGAGATATGATGTTCGTAGGCTATGAAGGAAAAAAACAATTATGTATTTAGTAAGGCAAGTAGGTTGTCGAGAAGAGTGTAAGTATGTGATGATGATTGCTAAAGGTAAAGAAAGTTAAGGATAGTATATATTAAGGGAGTGTTTAAGAATGAA
Organism: Capsicum annuum; assembly: GCF_002878395.1. NCBI lineage: Eukaryota > Viridiplantae > Streptophyta > Magnoliopsida > Solanales > Solanaceae > Capsicum > Capsicum annuum. The sequence goes on along the minus strand of NC_061120.1, from coordinate 101,598,812 downwards.
GTTAGTATAGTTCATTAAAAAGTTTGGGAATATCCATGTTAAGTGTTAGAATCTAAGTTGAATGTTAGATGCTAATGAAAAGAAGAGTTGAAATTATAGATGGTGTGAACTCAGGTTATAGTGATACTCATGAAGATTCTAGGTTAGTAAGTATTCAAGTTCTTATATGATGACTAGTGGTGCTATAGAAACTTAAGAGTTGTATCTCTAAAAGAAGTACTAGCAGTGGGTTTTACACTTTTAGGTGTAGTCTTTTAGGGTGAGTTTATTATTTATGTGTATTTGTTATATCTCAGACTCTAGATTAAAGTGGTTGTAGTTCAGTTTAGAGTTTATTAAGAGGGTCCACATACTTAGAATAATGGCTTAAAACTAAGGGGAGATGATAAAACAAGGAACCAAATTAGTCTCTCAGATTCTAGTAGTGATGCCAATGAATTGTAGAACATCAGTAGGTAAAGAAAATGGCTGACCCAATCTTATCCCGGTACTAATTTTTGTACTTCAATCATCAAAACATCTACTCAATCCTCACAAGTCAGCTCCATGATCATAGCTTATATTCATGCATTTGCCATAAAATCATGTCACTCCTAGTTTCTAGTATGAGTAGTTCTAATTTCCTCAGCAGTACAAATTATATTTCATGAATTCATGAACTCTAAAACTAGGTCATACTGCTCATGACTCATGTACTCATGCTTTACTATATGACCAATTCCAAGTACAAATGCTACACTTAATAATCAGTGAAATTCAGATTATATTATGTATGTCCTCAGTTTAGATCTCTTTACTGAATCAATGTCATTGATAGCCTATTCCTCAAGCCTTAGTTAAGTGTCAAAGTTATGTATAAGTATCCTTTCATGCTTCAAGTCCTCATTGACCTCTCATTATTTAAAAATAGTGGTGGTGAAGATAAATGAACAATAATTTTGATGAGAGAGAGTAAATATTCCTTATTAAGGAAAATATTGTTGTATGCTTGTTTTATCAAAAGTAATATGTGCGAAGAAAGTGTGAGGCAAAACTCTTAGTATATGTCATGCTTAGTTGATAATTCTATGTGTATTCTTGGGGATAGTGCATGGAAGTTGTTATTAATAAAAATATTAGAAAATATAATAAAATTTCCAAGGAGGGTTGTTTGCCTAGAAATTCATGTATGGTTATAATGATTGGCTTAAATGTCATGCTAACATATAATTAGATGGGTGCATTGTGCGTTAGTTAATTCCTAATAAGTCATTGAATTTAGTTGATGAAGTTGTAAGAAGAATTATTCTTGAGACTAGAGCTGTGAAACACACAAAGGATATTGAGTTCGTGGTATAGATGGGTAATACGGTGTTATGCCTAGTAATTTGTATTTTTAGGTTAGGCTTGAACATGGTGAGGGTATGCAGTTCCACCCAGACTTTGGGGAGCAAGAATATATGTACCCAAGTAAGAATTATAAGTCAAATTAAATGAGCATGGTATTTAAGGGGAAACGTATAGTTAAGGGAGTATTTGTGAAGTGTGGCTAAGCTTGAAAGTTAGCAGTTGCATTGTGATGAGTGGTGAGTTTACTACTTATTCACACTTATTTTGTGAGGACATTACCTTGTTTTGAATGAATAAATGAGGACATCACCACTTTTTGCAGGCATAAAGTTGAGGTGACCGAAAGATATGGATTGGAGCTGAAAATGATAAACAAGGAACAAGACAGATTGCAGCTAAAGACCTGGACTACATCAGCCTCAGTTACCGTAATCGAAGTCCTCTATTCGTGGTCGCAGTCAGTCAAGATGGTTAGAGCAATGCAGTATCGGCACATAACCACAGTCGTAGACTGCCGTACGCGATCGCGGTTAAGCGGAAGGGTTCCCAGGGGCAGATCTGAAAAAGCACTTGGATGCATCCCAAGCAATATTTAAGAAAAATCCATTTCTTCTTTAGGATAGCTTAGCTCATAAGATATTTTTGAATTCAAGATTTGAAACCCTAATCTTTGGCAAGTGTGTAATTAACTTTGAAGGCTAAATTTCGTAGACTTTTTTTGAAGAATGAATGCTTTGGATAATCGTTATGGTATGTCTCTCTTTACTTTCTTCATGAGTAGCTAAGTAATTTAGTCTTGGGATTATGTTGAAGTAGAGTGTAATTGTGTATGGGTATTGTTGTGTTTACATGGATTTTAGTTGTTGAGTATGGATTCCACCATTAACGAGTTAGAATTTGATGGGTGAAAACTCCAAATCTCCAAATGGGTTACAGCCCAAAACTCTATAAACCCTTTATCATCCTCGAAATAGGGATGAAGGTGAATATTAGGTAACCCATAACATCCTCAAAAGAGGGTTATAGGGGGACAAAGCAATGGTGGACAATTGAGCCTATGTTTTACTACCTTTTGCAATCTTAGAAATAAGTGTATTAGGAGTGTAAATCATGTCAAGAGCATTATACTAGAAATAAAAATCTTTATTGACGTCTTGGAAGATTATGAAAATATGTACACTTGTTAGGTTCTCTGAGAAGCCAATAGGTGAAATCATTGTGGTTTTGTTAAAAGATTGACCCCAATGAACTTCGACCTCTATCCTTTAGTTAACAACAATATTTCATGATGAACCAACATCAACCCACACGCATTACCTATAGGTAGACATAATCGCAAGACTTATCTGAAATCTTGAATTCTAAGTAGAAGTTTATTTCACCAAGTTCTTGCTAAAGTTGGTTGTGAAGAATACCCAAGCTAATCCACTTATTTTATTTTACATGTTATTTTTACTATCATCTCGAGTAATCTCTTAGTAATTTGAGCATCCATAGGGTTTGAAGTCTATAGTTCACTCCTCAAGATTCAACCCTAATTCAAATTGGGTTACTTGACAATGACCACCTTAACCCTAATTATGGGAGTCAGTTGAGCGTTAACAAAATGTCGTCGTTACCGTGGAGTGAAATATAGATTTCGCTTATGTGTTGTCATTCTCACTTGGGAATATCTGAAGTGGTGTAATTTACTTCATTTGTTATTTTTGACTCTTTTGTATGTGATTAAATTATAAATGGAGCAATGACCGATAGCGCAAGAAAATGGGCCCCATCAATACCCCTCTTAATGATGAAGGCCAATTAAATCAGGCAGGATAAACAAGTGTAATTCATATTCTGCCAACCAATAGGAATGGAGTGATTCATGTGACTAGCATTATACTTCATATATTGCAAATCAAAAGGGTTGTATAGGGGCCAAGATTATAAGGACCCGAATGTGCATTTTAAGAAATTTGTGGAAGTTTGTGCGCCATTTAACATAGCACACATTACACAAGAATCCATCCGGCTTCAACTTTTCCCATTTTCACTAACGGGTGCGCCAGTTTTATGGCTTCGTTCACTTCTACCCAGCAAAATTAAATCATGGGAAGAGCTTACCACGGTGTTTCTTGATAGATACTTCCCACCATAAAACATCCTTCAAAAGCGGGATAAGATTGTGAACTTTCGGTAAATGATTGAAGAACCATCATTTGAAGCTTGGGAGAGGTTTAATGTAAAGTTAGCCCAATGCCCAAATCATGAGGTCCCGGAAATGATGCTCTTCAAGATTTTATATAGGTCTCTTGATCCATTAAATAAAACGGTGGTGGACAATGCGGCGGGCGGTTCTATAGTGAGATTGCATCATCTTGCGGCCATCCGATTGATAGGAGAAGTATAAAAACAAAATCAGGGTTGGCATACCCGAGACACCAAAGCTTTCAAAACCCCTTATACCATATTTGTGGAGACTAACAAACAAAGAAAATGAGAAGAAGAAAAGAAGGAAAACATGGAAAACTGATGACTCAACTTGAGCTCTTGACGAAGCATGCTATGGGTGCACATGCGAAAGTGGCAAATGCCATAGCGTTGAAATCTTATGAAGAGAATAAAAAGGAAAAGAAGTTGGATAAAGAAATTCAGTACCTGGCAAACTACTCGGGGGGTTCCCACCCCACCTATCAAAGGCAAGGTGGGAACCAAGGTTGGATGGTTTGTGAACATGATTGAGATTGAAGAGATCGTAAACGTGACTATGACCATTATGCCCCTCCTTAAGATTGAGCAAAATCCAAGGAGTCTAGTGATATTGACCTTGAAAAGTTCAAGACCCAGGATATGTAAGAAAGAATCTTCAATAAAGTAGAAGGCACAGACAAGATGGTCCATGAGTTAAAGGGTGATTTCTCCTACTTCTCTCAAATGGTGGTGTCTCACTCTGCCTCTATCAAGTAATTGGAGAACCTAGTAGGGAAAATATCCACACAATTAAATGCTAGACCTAAATATGGACTTCCGAGTGACGCAATTGCTAACCCAAAGAGTAACATGCAAGTCCTAGCAATTGTCACAAGGAGTGGAAGAGCACCAGAGGAACCTTTTAGAGAAGACGTGAGTGAGAATATGCCCAAGGCCAAAGAAAATGAGGTGATACCTCAAAAAAGAGATGTAAATGATGAGAAATAGGTATATGAAAGCGATGAGGAGATAGTTAAAGTTGAAGGGCCACAAGTTAAAGCAAGACCAACCATCCAAGTTCCTACACCATTTCATCAACATTTGCATAAAAATAGGAAAATGATAAATTGAGAAAGTTCATGAACAAACTTAGCAACCTATCGATAAACATCCAATTGCTTAAAGTAATCCAAGAAATCGCGTGGTACGCTAAGTTGATGATAAAGTTTATGTATAAGAAGAAGCTTGTTGAAGGTGACACTATTGTGGTCACTCATGGATGTAGCACTATCATGTATAGGAAGGTTGCAAAAAAGAAAGATAACCCCAGAGTATTCATTATCCACTGCACAATTGGGATGCATGAATTTGCAAGAGCTCTATGTGACCTTGGTGCGAGTATCAACTCAATGCCTTTTGTCATATACAATAAAATTAGTACAGATACCCAAATGCCAACCTCTATGCGGCTCTTGATTGTAGACCGATCTATAAAAAGGGAAATGGGCATATTGATTGACGTCCTTGTAAACGTGGATAAGTTTATTCTCCCAATGGATTTCATGGTATTGGATTGTGAAATAGACCAAGAGGTTCATATCATTCTTGGTCATCCTTTCTTAGCCACCGGGAGAGACATTATTGATCAAGAGCTGGGGGAGATGAAATTTAGAGTGCAATAGGATGAGGTCTCTTTCAAAATTTGCGAATCAAAGAAGCAAACCATAGATTTGTAAGTAGTATCCATGGTAGATGTTGAAAGTAAGAAGATGAATGAGATAAGTTCGAGGACCTACCTTGAAAATAAATGAAAGAAGATATCATGCCACGATGATAACTAAGATGCTAGGTGGGAAGCAACCCACAAATGCCACGAAACTAGCTTGTATCATTTTTTGTTGTTATTTTTATTTTAGGGTAGATTTTATCTTCTACATATGAGTAGCCTATGAAAAGGTGGCAAAATTGAGTAAAATGCTTAACGGGGGAAATAGGGGAACCGAATTTCTCTCTATTACCAAGATCGCAGCCCCTAAATGCGATTGCGGTCTTGCAGATATCTTTGATCGTAGTTCCTTCACCACAGTCATGGACACTTCTTCCATTTAATCCCTAGTTTCCCTAATTTCCCTTACACTCTCTTTTAAGATTGCACTCTCTAATTTAGGCTAATATTTTTTCAAGTTTGTGAGATCATATAGGATCCTTGTATTCTATAGCATCAAAACTCTGGTAAGTGACATGAATCCATGCTTTTACTTATGAAAATAGGCCATAAAATGCATGATTAAGAAAAACCTTAAATTTTGATTGTTATGCTTTCTATGTTGTTATATATTTGGAATTGGTATGATGTAGGTTGTTTGGCTAAGGTATGAACACAAGTAGGGGATATCATAAGTACCCAACTTTTTGTGAAATAGGTAGACCAATGCGATATGCACACCACATGTTTCATAAAAATGCTTTAATGAATTCTCAATACTTATATTTTATATTTATAGGGAATTCGCACACTTGTGAGTATTTTTATAATGATATTCATATGCTTCCACATTGTAGAACATACTTGTAGCCTTTGGAGGAAATCTGTACATGCAGAGCTGATGATGTTGGGTGAATTTATGCATTCTAGCACTACTATTATAGCTTATTTAACCTTGTTTTGAGGATGATTATTATGATACATGTGTTAATAATGATATAAATGATAAATTATGTGTCTAAGTATGTTTTTACAATGTTTAATGGTGTTTGCACACAAGTTTTGATTTAATTCGACCATTTAGAGTTCAACTGAGAAAACTAGTGTGACTAGCTTGAGCTAGGTATTTTTCTAGTCTATTGTGTTGGGTTCTGATGTGTTTTAATGAGTTATTAAGTTTTTTATTATTTATTTATATGTAAAAAAAACTTATTTATAATGCTCAAGGTCCAATTGGATCAAGAAAAGAGTGAAAACAATGAGTTAAAGCTCAATGTGAATTTAGCCTATGCTTAGCTCGTGTTTCTAGTTCATCTGTGAGGATATAGTGTTGTTATGATCTCTTAATTGATGTGTTTAATGATTTAGGATGATTTTTGCATGGATTATGATGATATATTAAGGATATAAAAGCTTCAAATCAAGTGGAAACAACTCAATAAGGCTCGAAATGCTCAACAAAAGAACAAGACGCAAGTTGGATTCAAGTTGGACCCCTAAAAAGTATTGTGCGAGTGAGGACTGTACAGGTGTCCGATGGAGGAGTTCAAAACATCACTGTATTCATAAGAGGTTCAAGAGTTTTGAAATATGGTGCATGTAGCATAATTTGGAGTATTCGTAGGCCCCGTGATGCGTTGAAATTGCAAACAGCTATTAGAATTTGATAGATTTTTTGACAATTGTGAATTTGCATGTCTCAGCATCACACCGATACCCAAAATAAGGATAATTCCTCCCAGATGAAGTAAAATAGAGTGGAAACCAAATACAAGTCAGTTTATGACTTGTATACTATAAATATAATGTCTCAAACTCCATTTTGATCATCTTGGGTCCTCTTGGAAACCCTAGATCAACTTGGAACATCATTGGAGGATACAAAAAAATTATTTTTAGGTTTTGTGATTATTTAATTTAGTTTTTTTATAGTTTGTATCATCATTCCAAAAGATTGGATGATGAATATTTCCATTAAAGGCTAAAGCCTTCTTTCTAGGGTTAAGGCCAAGAACATGAATACTTTTTAATATTCTTTATTGTAGTTTAATTTTGGATTATCATGTGGGTTTTTCTTAATTTATTGAGCCTACTATTTTAATGATTAGCTACCACTAGAATAAATCTATATTTTTATGTGCATCTTGGAGGAGAATCATAGGATAGAATGAAGAAATTAGGGAGCAAGGTTTGTATTCTTTTATTAAATAAGGGATTTGAATTAGCATCTAGGATAAGGATATACCTAGAAGCCTTGCTTGGTTCACTTGCAAGAAGAAAACTTCATGAATCTAGAAAATTTTTTGTATCTCTGCGGGAGTTGTAGGTACAATGTTTAATAGATAGAAGATTTTAGGTTGGAAGACTAAAATCATAGCATAAGCCTTGCGAATCAACAATTCGATAGCCAACTAAACTATGATAGGAATAGAGATTGCTCTAAATGACTCAACCCTGGGTTTTCTTTCATTGATTGTCCCAAGTATTTTATTTTTACTCATTATTTATTCTATTTTAAATTTGCAAAATTACAAAATCTCTCCTTATTTACTTTTTCTGAATTAGTTAAACTAAAATTAGATAGACGGTGAAGCCACTATATTACTTGATAAGACCACGTACACTTGTGTGTGCATTTGGGCACTTTCAAGTTTTTGGTGCTGTTGTCCGGGACTTGTAATTAGACAACTATCTTATTTTTAGTTTAGCTATGTTGAGTTGTAAATAATTTTTGTTTAGTTTCTTTTTATTTTCTTTTATTTTTCTTTTTATCACACTTCTTGACATGGAAACTTGGGATAGATGGTTTTCAAGTGATGACAATTCTTGTTGTTTTTGTAGAGGATCACATCATGAGGCTTATTGTCCAGATTGTGATGGAAGTGCATGGATGGGACCGTCACAATATGATACAGAAAATTTGAGGAAGTCTGAGTACTCGAAAACTGATATTATGAAAATTATGATGGATCTACTGCCACCATGTCTATAGTGGCAAAGCAAGGAAATATATTGGGAGGATATTAGCCAATGTGTGGAGCAAACACAAGAATCACAACTACTCGATTATCATCCTGATCTTGAGACTGAAATTGAGAAGGTGAATAAAAGTGAGTATGTAGAGAATAGTGTAAATTATGAAGTAGGATTTGTTGGGCCGCACTCCAAGCACTTTTCTATATTATGTTTAGATGATATCTTGTCTGTGGAATTATTTAAAATAGTGGAAGAGTGTGAAGATGAGGAACAAGAATCATATATTCTTGATTTTACACCGGATAAGCAATATAGAAACACACCTCACTTCAAGGACGAGTGGTTTATCATGCATCATCCATTACTTGGTTCATTAATCTCTGTACCACCTCCATATGATCGAGGAAAAAATTTGGATACGATGCTGAGGGTGAAATTCATATCCTCAAGGTGGAGGAAAAAGTTGATTGGGTCGTGCCGCGACACTAAATTAGGCGCTTATTGGGAGGCAACCCAAGGTAAGTAGGTTTAATTTTTAGTTTTCAATTTTTATTTCATGTAGTTTTTTATTTTTGGTTGAGTCACAGGTTAATGGGAAATCTGAGTACCGTAAACTTGAGCATGAAGCATGGTAAAGATAGAGTGTGGGGTTCCATGGATCCCCTCTTTATATGAAGATGATACTAGCTAGGCCTAGAGGCCTCAGGGAGTATTTCTATCTCTTACCTTTAAATTTACTTTGGGGACAAAGTAGATTTTTAAGTGTGGAGTGGGAAAATTCTAAAATTTTGACTCAATTTAAAAAAAAAAATTTAGGTTAGCAATAAGTAAGATATTCTTGTTGGTGCTATTTTTGATTACATTATGCAAGTGGGTTTGCTTGTAAAAGCATGTTGAATGAGTGAATTACTATTTTTGAGACTCTTAGGCTCAAGTTTGTGACTCCAATTTTGTGGCTTAATTTTGAATTTATGTTATTGTTTGGTTTAGAGTCTATGATGATCCTATTAAGTTGAGCATATACCATGTGCGTGTAAGGTATTTTGTATATTTTTTGTTGCATGTGATGTTTATAACTTGCCCGGTGTGTGTAAAGTGAAATAAAGAATGTGGATTTAGGAGATGATATAGGCATTTCTTTGATAGCCTTATTTTATACCGTATGTTTTACCTACCATTGTGCATTATCCTAGTTAAACCTCATTGATCCTTTAGCCTTTTCTTTGGTAACCACATAAGTAGTGTAATCCCTTCTTTGATAGACTATAATTTGATCTAAAAAGCTTCTAAGTGCTTTAATTGAAAAGAAAAATGAATTTGAGAAAGGAGTTTGAGAAATTGAAAAAGAAAAAAGTGAAATTGATGCCCCAAGGTAATAGTTATAGGTGTACAATTGATGTGTGGTGGAAGGTTGTGATATAATTTATGCTAACAATATTGCCATGATTGTGAAAAAAGATAAAAATTGATTCTTGTGGTAGTAAACTATGTGTCCACCAAGTGTTTGTGAAAATGCTTATAAGAGATAGGGCAAAAATAAAAGAGATAGGTAGAAAAAAGTGGTATAATTTGGTTGTTGGAGAATGGTTTTAAATGTATAATGTGGTACATTAAAGATCTTAGAGAGGTCAGTCACTATTCTTCGCCAAAATATTTCCTACCTGTTCCTTAGACTACATTACAACCTGGAAAAGTCCGAATTGATCCTAAGCTTTACATTCGACTATTAGTGGAACACTACACTAAGGGCAAGCCTATGGTTCATTATGTGTAACTTGTGAATTCTTTGTCAGATTGAGCGTAATTTAATTCTTGTACCTATTACATTATAAATTGCATTATTTTAAGTGATAGTGGGTAACTTTCTTTTGGTGAGGGGCACATGTTTGATGAATATGGGAGATTTGTAAGATGTCTTTAACTGAATTATATGCATGAGTTTGCTACTTGTAGAGTCCATTCTTGAGGCTAGGATGTTTTGGGAGTAGTGTTCATGAGCTTTCAATTGTGTAGTCATTGTAGTGCTATCTTGAGTGTCTTTCATGTAGTAGAAGTATGGAGTCTCTTCAGCTCATGGGTTTTATAGTTAATAATTGTTCGAAGACGAACAAGGTTTTAAGTGTGGGGTGGTGATGTTGGGTGAATTTATGAATTCTAGCGCTACTATTATAGCTTATTTAGCGTTGTTTTGAGGATGATTATTATACTATATGTACTAATAATGATATAAATGAGAAATTATGTGTCCAAGTATCTGTTTACAATGTTTAATGGTGTTTCCACCCAAGTTTTGATTCAATTTGACCATTTAGAATTCAACCGAGAAAACTAGTGTGACTAGCTTGAGCTAGGTGTTTTTCTAGTCTGTTATGTTGAGTTCTAATGTGTTTTAATGATTTGATAAGTTTGTTATTATGTATTTATATGTGAAACAACGTATTTATAATATTCAAGGGTCAATTGGATCAAGAAAAGAGTGAAAACAATAAGTTAAAGCTCAATGTGAATTTAGCCTATGCTTAGCTCGTGTTTCTAGTTCATCAGTGACGATGTTGTATTGTTCTAAGCTCTTAATTGATATGTTTAATGATTTAGGATGATTTTTCCGTGGATTATGATGATACATTAAGGATATACAAGCTTCAAATCAACTGGAAACAACTCAATAAGGCTCGGAATGCTCAACAAAAGCACAAGACGCAAGTTGGATGCAAGTTGGACCCCTGAAAAGTGTTGGGTGAGTGTGGGATGTACATATGGCCAATGGAGGAGTTAAAACATCACTTCTTGCATAAGAGGCCCAAGATTTTGGAAATATGGTGCGTGTATCTTAATTTGGAGTATTCGGAGTCCCCGCGACGCGTTGAAATAGCAAACTGCTATTGGAATTTGACAGATTTTTTGACAATTGTAAATTTGCATGTCTCCGCATCATGACGATGCCCAAAATTGGGATAATTCTGACCATATGAAGTAAAATAGTGTGGAAACCAAATACAAGTCGGTTTATGACTTGTATACTATAAATATAACGTCTCAAACTCCATTTTGATCATCTTAGGACCTCTTGGAAACCCTAGATCAACTTGGAACATCTTTGGAGGATACCACAACTTATTTTTAGGTTTTTCCATTATTTAATTTACTTTTTTTATGGTTTGTATCATCAGTCCAAAGGATTGGATGACGAATATTTCCATTAAAGGCTAAAACCGTCTTTCCGGGGTTGAGTCCAAGAACATGAATACTTTTAATATTCTTTATTGTAGTTTAATTTTGGACTATCATGTGGGTTGTTATTAATTTATTGAGCCTACTATTTTAATGATTAGCTAACATTAGAATAAATCTATATTTTTATGTGAATTCGGGAGGAGAATCAGAGTATAGAACGAAGAAATTAGGGAGCAAGGTTCTTATTCTTTTATAAAATAAGGGATTTGAATTAGTATCTAGGATAGGAATATACCTAGAAGCCTTGCTTGGTTCACTTACAAGAAGACAACTTCATGAATCTAGAAAAATTTTTGTATCTCTGCTGGAGTTGTAGGTACAATGTTTACTAGATAGAAGATTTGAGGCCAGGAGACCAAAATCGTAGCATAAACCTTGGGAATCAACAATCCAATAACCAACTACACTGCGATAGGAATAGAGATTTGTATAATTGTTCGAAATGCCTCAACCCTGGGTTTTCTTCCACTGATTGTCCCAAGTATTTTTTTTACGCATTATTTATTTTATTTTTAATTTGCAAAATTACAAACTCTCTCCTTGTTTACTTTTTCTCAATTGGTCAAACTAGAATTAGATAGGCGGCAAACACAAGTCCCTGAGAGATCGATACTTGGGCTTTCTTGAAGCCACTATATTACTTGATAAAACCATGTACACTTATGTGTGAGCTTGGGTGCTGTCAAATTTTTGGAGCCGTTGCCGAGGATCGAACCCGGGTCACCCGACATTTTGTTATATTTGTTATTGGTGTGATGTTGGTTGTTTGATTAAGGTGTGCACACAAGTAGAGGATATCATGAGTACCCAACTTTGTGTAAAATAGGTAGACCAATGCGATATGCAAACCAAGTGTTTCATAAAATGCTTTAATGAATTTTCAATACTTATATTTGCTTTTAAAGGACATTCGCACACTTGGGAGTATTGTTCTAATGATCTTCATATGCTTCCACATTGTAGGACATACTTGTAGCCTTTGGAGGAAATCTATACATGTAGAGCTGACACGGAACAAGCCTCAGAAAGCGCAACCGTGGTCATAGACCACAATCGTAGTAATGCGAATGCGGTCTTGACTCGCGATTGTGGTAATTAAGGATAGCTTCCTTCTAGGCCAAAAATCCTGCATTTCCAAATTTTTAGTCTAGCACTACCAAGCAAGTAGTCCAATGAACTTTAGTGATAATCTGGAACATTCTGCATTATTAAAATGTAATCAAAAGATATAATGTATGCTTAGCGCTTTTAGGACAACCTCATGGATAAGTATGATCACATCTGATAAATGGCACCCGAGTGCCACACTCTTTACTACAGGGATCTTCCAAGGACAAAGCTGCTCCTAGAGAGAGGAATTTGGTTAGATAATGTGCCAAAGAAACTACTTGTACTTCATGAAAAACTTGAGGCCATAGGGTGGCAGTGCTTCGCCCCGAATCCATGCATTACAAATGAGCAATAGGTTCATAAATTCTATGAAATTTTGGTGAAGTCTCTTTTTTTGACCCACTTAGTATGACTGTAAAGGTTCGGGGTAAGCTGGTGAAAGTTGGGGCTAACCAAATCAATGACTTTTATGGGCCCAAGCAGGCAAATATGGGAGAATTTAAGGCGAAAGAGTGTAAATTGGTGAATCAGTTGGCACATCGACTATGCCCCAGAAGGGAAGTCTCGTGGATCAAAACTAAAAGCAATATTTCCATGAACGACTTTACCTCTGAGGCTGGGATATGGTTGAATATCATTTGTAGCTGAGTTTCTCCTTACAACCATTTGATAACAATCCCAGAATTGCATGCGAGGATGGTTTTATGTATTCTAGATGGAACCCCTCTAGATGTTGGTCATCTTGTGGTTAATGAAATAGATTATTTCAAGGTCCAAGGAGGTACACATCTATTCTTTCCCTTCTTAATTATAGATCTTTGAAAAAGAGCAGGGGTTGAGGAGTAAGCTAGTGATACATGGCTGTGCCCTAATGATTCTATTTACCCCTTGAGGATAATAGGTGAGGGCGCACCTAACAAAATAAGGAAAAGGAAAATTGACTTGGAAAAGTTGGCATGTGGTGAACCTAAGTCTCATTGTCCAACTACCACGGGTCCTCTTGAGGAGATTGGATTAAATTTTTCAACCATCAAAGAGCTTGTGTCTAGTTTTCCCCAAGGACCGGGAGAGCCTTCCACCACTCATCATTCTTATGTGTAATGTACCAATTATGAGAAGTACAAGAAGGACCAAAAATATTAAGAAGCTACCATTGATAAGTTTGAAAATTCCTACTCCTCTTTGGCGGAGTCACACCGAGTCCTTTGGATTATATATGAAAAAATGGTTGAAAGGGAGAATGTAAGACCCCGCAAAGTTCCCTCGTCGTTAGAGCTTTCAAAACGAGTTACATGGAGCCTAACACTTACAACTTTAGCTAAGTGTTCAACACTTAGTTTATTTTGAACCTTCAAACTTTGAGGAATTAATTTATGACCTTCCCGACATCCGTTTTTTGATTTTCAAGTTTTGTTACGATTGAGAAAGCTCATAGTACATATCGTATGAGTTTCAGAATTTTGTAGAACGCATAAGGCTGCATATGGATTTCAAACCAGTAGAAAAATACTACTTTTGCCTAGTTTTCAGCATTTCAGGGTCAATTTCCAACAATCATAACTTCATCTATTTAACGAACTCGATAATATACTATATATCAAATGAAAGCTCTTTGAGTCTTCTTTCCAATGAAATTGATTTCATCAAATTTTATCATCGGGGTAAAAAGTTATGATCAATTTACTTCAGCATATCAAACTAGTGACTAAGGGACAAATGTGACTTTATTTGTTTCCTTAGGGGCATTTTGGTTATTTACCATCCCCCAATCATGCTTTAAAATGGTATTCAACTTACATTAGAACAAAATTTGGTCATTTATCTAAAAATTTTCAAGAACCAAACATATGAGCTTCAACCGCAGGAATTTAGGAATCATAATTCCCAAGTTGAGATCTTCAAGAAGCACCTATTATTTTACGATTAGAGTTCCAGATTCAAAATTTCATCCAAAGTCACAAATTTGAGGTATGTGGGGTTTGAACAAGAATAATCCTTCCGGTCTTGTGCCCAAAACTTGATTTTTATAAAGATAACGTAAATTTGTATGTTGAAGTTTATGCCAATTTATCTTATTTTGAGTTTATGTAATTATCCATGAATTGAGTATTTGAAGTCATTATATTTCATCTTGATATGATTTGAGTTGAGATATACATAATTTGATTTATATTTTTCTATTAAGAATTGATGTTGTTGAATTTATTTGAAATGAGTATTGAGAATGAATTTACGGAATTTGTGATATGAATTTTGAGTTGTTGAAATTATGATATTTATGTCATGAATTTATTCATAATATTTTAATTGAGATAAGTGAAGATTTTCGAGATAATTGTTGAGTATGAAATTTAGATATGATTTTGATGTATTAAATCTTTATATTTTGGGTTATAAATATATGTGATGAAATTATAAGGACATTTTGATCTCGAGACGTGGATATGATTTTATAAGTATTTCCCAAAAGCAAAGATTGCTGTTTTGATATTGAACAAGTATGGTATTTGAGATGATATTTTGGAAGATGGAATCGTTATATTTATCTAAAAATTGAAATTGGATTTTTATGATACTACGATTTGGAGTTTTCCTTTATCAAATTATTTATCGAGATTTGAATTAAAATTTATATTATGATTTTTGAGTTGAAAATAGGAATCCATAATGTATTATGATTCAATTATGAGAAATATGATTTGTCCTTCATTATAGTCCCTTGAGATTATTTTGAGGTGGATTTCCTAAATGAGACTGAGCTTGAGTACGGGAGTAGTATTTAGCACCGAGCGGGAGGTGCGGATGAGCATGCCCTACTTCCCCAGAACTACGTGCCACCGTAGGATTGATATTTATTGGCCTAAGGCCGAGTTTGTGATCACTGAGTTGAGGTTATACTCCCTGACAAGAGTATGACGCTCCTTCCCAACGTGGGATTTCTTCTTTAGGAGGACAAAACGTTGGACTCCATGATAAGCTCACATGGTTTATGTCGGTTATAAGAAACTCCCATGGTGTGTTTGTGTGTCTCTGGTCTATCTCAGGTAAGTGTGTTTGGTTTGAAAACTATGATTGGTGAGGAAGTTCCTTGTTTTCGAAAGATTGAAATGTTATGTTATAAAGAGTGTTGTTTTAAGACTTGATTAATTTACAAGTTGAAATTGAGCAGAAAGTGAATTTGGAAGTTATTGTAATAACTCACGTGATTTATTTTACATGTATTATTCATCCATGAATTTGATGATTTAATTCGAGCTAAGTGAGTTATTTATATCAGCATGCATAATTTTATAAACTGTGATGATATTAAGATATTATTTTATATATGCAATGCACCCCTATATGCTTGGTACATTTCTATAGTACTGACCCACATATTAGTATGTGGGCTATATTTTCTCAGAATGTAGGTACAAGGTATAGTATGCACTTTCAGATCCTGTCAGTTTGTGGTATCCAATCAGCAGGTGATGAGTCCTTTTAATTCAAGGGCTTGGGTCAGTTATGTAGAACTAATAGTGTTGTATTTTCTTTATTCGGTCGTATTGAGTTGGGATAGTCGCGAGTCATGACCTGGCTACCTACAGTCAATACTTGTAGAGGCTTCATAGACAGTTAGTAGAAGTTGATGTATTCCGTTTCAATTTTGGTTGTAAAGGAAGAATTGTAATCTTGTAAATTCAGTTTTATATTGATTAGATTCAGAAAAGAGTTATTTTCCACAGATTTGTATAGATTTATACTTTTTGTTTAGTTTCTTATGATTTATGCCAGTAGAAGGGTTAGCTTGGGGTAACTTGTGACCCTAAGCACCGTGTGACATCTCGGGACCTGATTTTGTGTATTACTGAGAAGAAGAGGGACAAATTCTTCTTCACAATGTGGAAAGGTGTGAAGGGCCTATAGAAAGTTCTAAGGCCACAAGATATACTTCCTTCTTCTTGGGTGGACAGTGATGATGAGGCCCCAATCGAGTGGTCTAATCTCTAGGAAGAGGGTAGTGATGCAGAGTCCAACAGTGATAGCAACCCTTGATGTGGTTTCAAGGAGCACCCTTATCTCTTTTACCCTTGATTATTTATGTAGTGAGGACACTGCTATCTTTTAAGTTAGGGATGTATCCTTATTCTTATTCATTTAATTTGGGCCTGTATTATATCCTTTTCTGCTCTTCTGGATATTTCTCATCTTTATTTTATTTGGGTTATAATATTTGGGCACCTTGATGGTACCCACATTTGCATGGATTAGTTATTTTGTTCTTAGTTTACTATTTTAGTATAAATTTCATTATTCGAGCTTTAAATCTATGATTTGATTTCTAACCATAGATGCAGGGGAAGTTTGAGTACCCGTGGCATCAAGGCTATAAAATGTAAGGCAAGTCTGAATACCTACGGCATTGTTAATTTGGGGTTGCATAAAGATCCATTGGTGAAGTCTGAGAAACCGTATGGTGGGTCACCCATACTATCAACTTCTCTGTGAGATGATATCTTGTATGGTTGCCATGATTAGCAAATTATATATGGTGCGGATACAAAAGCAAATAACCCTCTCCGTCCAAAAATTTTGAAAAATTCAAAGGCATAGACGTGAGAAACTTTGTGATGAAATTTTCCTCTCTTTCTAGGACTCCAAAAGTTGACTTTGAAAAAATAATGAATAATCCATGTTTGTCTCAAGTGGGTAGAATAGTTGAATCTCCTTGACAACGTTCACATTCCATGTGTGAGGTTAATCGTATCCATCTCATATGTACTTTTACTATCTAAAACTTGCCCATTTAGTCTTTCAAAGCTAATTTTTGACTGTTCTTAGTTGGTAAAATGATCATAGGCCATATAGTGATTTTGGAAGTCTACTTTAGCCTAAAGAGCCTACCAGTACATAAGAGTTACCCCTAGTAACCCTCTTTGAGCCTTTGGACTTTTCTTTGGCAAACGCATTACAAGTCATGACCCTTCTATTCATCCACTCTTGAACCATATCCTCCATGAATTTGAGAATAAAAATTAAGGCTAAAATCCTAAGTTGGGGTGGTAGAAAGAGAAAGAAGTATAGTTGGGCCACGAAGAAGGTTCCTTGACAATCTTGAGATAGTGAAACTTTTTGGATTTAAATAAACAAAAAATCCCATAAAGAAAAAAAAGGATTTATCTATGTGCAAAAATTATAGAAGTACAAAAAAACAGGAAAGTGGGAAAACTAAGAAAAATCAAAGAGTGGGCTAAATAGTAAAGTGAAAAGTAGCGGCAATAAGTGAAGCATGAAAAAAGTACGATGTAGAAGTTCAAGGAGGGTGTAGCCTTGTATTTCTAAGTTTATCTCCCTCACTACCCTAAACCTACATTACAAGCTCAACAAGCCCATTGTAATTGTCACCCAAGTGTAGTCATTGTAATGGTGATTGAAATAGGGGCAAGCCTATGGCAAGGTACTTGTTAACATGGAAAATTGATTGAGAGAGTTAGTAGTTGCACGTAAAATTACTAGCTAGATATGGGGTGATTTTTTCATCTTCTGCAAAAGGGGATAGTCCGAAGTATTGCATGTTTGAAGTCAACATATGAGTCATTTCTAGAGCGTTAGTAGTTGTTATATGGTTTCTCCTTGAAGTCTATTGCATTATTCACTATTTAATTTTATGATGATCGGAGTTGTTAAAGTCCTATTTGCCCATACGTAAAGAGCTTTTTGTGGTGGCAATCTAATTTAAGTCATCATGATCATTAGGTGATAGAATGAGGGCACACATAGGAAATTATCTCATAGTAAGAGGTAGAGTTGCTTGAGGGAAAGCAAGGTCTTAAGTTGGGGATGTTGATGAGTAGTGAGTTCACCACTCAGTCACACTCATTATACGTGCACATTAACTTGTTTTGAACAAAATAAATAAATAATACAATATCTATGTATATATGCACTAATATCCACTCTTTACAGGCATAAAGTTAAGGAGACCAAAAGATGTGGATTGGAGCTAAAAATGATGACAAAGAAACAAGAAAGAGTGAACCTCAAGACCTTGATTACATCTACCTCACTTTTTGTGACCGTAGTCCTCTAATTGCGATTGTGATCAGTCAAGATGGTCAAAGCAATGAGGCCACAAAAGACAACCACGATCGCATGGTCACGGTCACGGAAAGCCGTGCGCAATCACGGTTAAGCAGGAAGGTTCCCAGGGGTAGATCTATAGAAGAAATTGGACGTATCCTAATCCATATTTAAGCTAAAACCCTTTCTTATTTAGGATAGCTTTGCTCATAAGATATTTTGGAATTTAAGACATGAAACCCTAATCTTGGGCAAGTGTGTAATTAACTTTGAAGGGAAAATTTCTTAGACTTTTGTGAAGAATGAATTCTTTGGATGATCCTTATGGTAGATATCTCCTTACTTTCTTCATGAGTAGATAAGTAATTTAGTCTTAGGATTATGTTGAACTAGAGTGTAATTGTGGGGGGTATTGTTGTGTTTGCATGGATTTTAGTTGTTGAGTATGAATTCCACCATTGCTTGAGCCTATGAGTTAGAATTTGACCCCAATGAACTTCGACCTAGCCTATCCTTTCATCAACAACTAGATTTCATGATAAACTAATGTTAACCCACATATATTACCTTTAGGTAGATATAATCCCAACATTTTCCTAAAATTTTGAATTCTAAGTAGAAGTTTAATTCACCAAGTGCTTGTTAAAGTTGGTTGTGAAGAATTCCCAAGCTAATATCCCAATTTTATTTTACATGTCATTTTTATTAGAATTTTAGGTAATCTCTTAGTAATTTGAGTATACATAGGGTTTGAAGTTATAGTTCACTCCTCGAGAATTGACCCAATTTAAATTGGGTTACTTGACAACGACTACTTCACCCCTAATTATGGGAGTAAGTTGAGCGTTATCACATTGCCTAAGGCTTAGTAGTTCTATCCTAGCTTATATTTAATAGGCCTATACACCATGTTATAGAAGTTGTAGCTATAGTACCATGTTATAGAAGTTGTAGCCATATTGAAATTCCTTGTTCAAATATCTCACTTAGATCATGCCCAAGAATTCTTTGCTCCCTAATGTTATTAGAACTTCTTAGAAAAGTGCTGGATAAATACTCCAATTGATTATAAAATTTTATATGATGCAACCTGTATAGCTAACAATTTAGTTTAGCAATAAGATAAGATAAGATCCTATAGTTTTTATTCTTTCCATCTAGTCTTACTATCTGAAGTTTCATGAGTATGGCTTTTATTTGAGGTAATTCATTCACGTCTATGCAAATTGTGAATTAAGTTTAGTCCATGCATCATGTCTATGATTTGGATATTTAGTCACAATTCAGTTCATAAGTGTTCGGTGAATGATCTTAATTTTTTAAGTTTTCTAGCTCAAACATTGTAGTACCCCTTGTATGACCTTAGTTTCATTATATCATGATTCATGCTTACATAATGTACTTGGCGATGCCATGAAGTCCTTTTTCTTTTGATTTTTATACATGTTATGTTGAGGGATAATTCCTAATGAGAAGTTGCATACTTTATTCCATTCGTTGTAACTCTTGGGATTTTGTTACATTAGTTATCACTTACAACTCTATATGTATGATCATATCATGGATATTTCAAGTGAGTTCTAATCTCTCAATATGAATCATCTCCTTATAGTCAATAAAGTCATGTCTGCTCAGAAATCAGATTCACGATAAAAATTTTAATGTTTTAGCTCAGCTATATTTTTTATTAGCATGTATGTCATGTGTACCTTGTTCCATACTTTTAAAGTTTTAGTAAGTTCCTATCCATTATATGAGAATGAATGATTCTAAGGGGCAGATAATGTAACACCCCATACTTTTAATGCTTTTGTAATGCCCAAAAAATGGTATTTAAGACCCTA